>NC_055960.1:7617500-7752500 GCF_018492685.1 Alosa sapidissima
GAGGTCCCAAATATAGTCCTGCGTCAGTACCCCCGCGACAACAATACTAAATACCCTCAAACAGGTAGCAGCCTAAGGTCCCAAATATAGTCCTGCGTCTGTATCGCGCGATAACAACACTAAATACTAAATACCCTCAAACAGGTAGCAGCCTAAGGTCCCAAATATAGTCCTGCGTCTGTATCCCGCGCATGCGGCGGATGACAAAAACTGCGTCATCTGCACGGCATGTGGGGGGTGTCGTGTGCCTCCCAACATATGTGACCGCACGTCAATGACCCACATTCAACGCGCGTAAATGTGCACAGAGAGGTATAACTTCCTTAATCCTGCCTGCTGTCTGGTTGCTTTCCATCATTTGCCTTTCTATGTTCTTTGGTCTTGTTGATTTACAAAATCATCTGCACTAAAGGAGTATATTGGCTTGACATGATGACATGACATTAAAGCTAGTGCCAGCTGTGAACAATCAAACAAATATACTGAATGAATGAATGAATGAATGATGAATGATGGATGAATGATGAATGAATGATGAATGAATGAATGAATGAATGATGAATGGTGGATGAATGAATGAATGATGAATGGTGGATGAATGAATGAATGATGGATGGTGGATGAATGAATGAATGATGAATGGTGGATGAATGAATGAATGATGAATGACTGATGAATGAATGATGAATGATGGATGAATGAATGAATGATGAATGACTGATGAATGAATGATGCCTTACCCCAAAGTACTGATGAACCCGCAGGTGGAGCCCTCAGCATACAAGGAGCATACATCCCCAATGTGGAGAAAGCTGGACATCTTATCAGACATGGCCATCACTGTGACACCTACAAAGACACACACACACACACACACACACACAAGCACACGCACACACAAGCACACACAAGCACACACACACACACACACACACACAAACAAAAGCACACAAGATGGTAAGAGTTTTTGAACATCTTTTCAATACACCACAGAAGACCTGTGACTCCAAAAGAGAAGTCGTTTTTAAAAATGAACAGTCCTCCTAAAACTCCTTTCCCTTTAGCCATTCATTTTGTAACACTGCTGAATGAACACGCTCTGAACTGTAAACACCAAAATGAGAACGAAAACAAAGGCACAGCCGAGACCGGGCCGATCTTTCAACACAGACCCATTCTCTACTTTTACTGGGCCCCTGATGTTCTTTTCCTGGGCTCTGCCACACTAGGCCACGTGACCTCTGACCACACCACACACAGGCCAGTCACGTGATAAAGCTGGTAGCAGTGCTGGTTGCCGTGGTAATAATAACATGTTGGCTATTATACATATGAAATTGTGTTTTGTCCAATGATTTGGAAAGATTTGCTCCTCTTAACGGTTGTTTTATTAGAAAAATATCTGCTTTCAGGAATGGGAGAGAATGTGAAATTGGGACCTAGAGCGCCTGCTATGGCATGCCTATATGAGAGTGCAATAACACTGTTTTCACAGTTATGTGGCCCTGTGTATGAGACCGGCACCAGATACAACTTTGCATAACAAATGAGGTGCCACACTGGTTGAACATAGTTTTTACACACAGATATACAGTACACACTGTTGAACCCACAAGGGAACCCACTGTGCCTCTGTGATGTGTGTGTTTGTGTGTGTATGTGTGTGTACGTGTACGTGTGTGTGGTGTGTGTGTGTGTGTGTGTGTGTGTGTATGTATGTGTGTGTACGTGTGTGTGGTGTGTGTGTGTGTGGTGTGTGTGTGTGTAAGTGGTGTGTGTGTTTGTGTGTGTGTGTGTGTGTGTGTGTGTTTGTGTTTGTGTGTGTGTGTTTGTGTGTGTGTGTGTGTGTGTGTGTGTGGGAGGGGGGTCCTCATCAGTCTTATACTGATATAATATAGAATGTAATTGCCTGGATAAGCATGTGCGGGGACACAAACAAGGAGCCATTATTAGCCAACTTATTCATACTTTAACAGGCTGACTGGGAAGACCTACTTATTTCAATAGTCTTTTAATTCATGGTAATTCAGTAGGCCAATAGCAAATACATCGAGCTCTCAGATTCATTCAGTTGTGACGTTTTCATTTGACAAAAAATAATACAAACAGCTGTGCATCTGAAAAGGAGAATCATTTGTCTGTATCGACCTAGATTGTTTAGACAAATGTGCAATAGATATGAGTAGGGGGGCTTTGTTTTTACACTCAAAGGTTCGCATGCAGGATAGCTGATCAACATAGGCCTACCTCAGATGCAATAACGTTTTAACTTCAATCACTACACAAGAAGAACTATATGACTATACGTATTGGTCAGTTAATTGGGTTATATAGGCTACAACTCAATGAGTTATCTTAACTTGTAGTAGGCTATTGTATCCGAAATATCCAAGCAATAGGTTACGGTCAATTCAAAATCATACTGGCAGCAATGGGATCTTTAACAATTCAAAGTCGAACAAACACAACACAATCCTATTGTTATTGATTTGTCTGATTCAGATTTAATAACAGCCCAGACAACTGGAATAGCCAACATAGTTGATGGACGTAGCAAATAGAAACAACATCAGTGCATGAGTGTTGGACCAGACAACATTACCTATGAAATGTATATTCATACTAATTCAAATAGATGGCCCGTGATAAGTTATCCGGTGGTTACTAAACAGCCTATAGTTTCGTTTAGGCTGTAGCCTTAGAGAGACCATCATCAGTTGGGCGCTCTGACTTTTGCGCCTCAAATCGAGTTTACGGAGCGCGAACAACTTCATGATTATCATATTAAATTAGCAAAGAAAAGTGGGTCTATGAATTTAAAATAATTGCGCAGGAAATACATAAGCAGCCTACTCTCAAAAAAATAACAAGTCCTTCTTTTCAAACTTACCGAACTTTCTTTCGTTTCAGTGGGAGGGTTCATGCACGGGCGGATGCTCCAGAGCTCGAGAGATGATTTAACATCGGAGAGACAATATCCAACATTTCAATTATTCTTTGACTTCACTCTTGATAACTTAGTAGCTTAGTAAATCCGAATACAACCATTTTATGAGTTTGCCTTAAGTTAGACGGATAACTTTGCTGTAAGACCACTTGCTTGGAGTTTAGTTCGGGAGCGATGACCCCGTACTTTTGTGTGCTACTCTCAACTCCATGGTCCAGCAGCAAGCTGGGAATCGAGGGGCTGGCGGACGACGTCTAAATAAATCATTTAACTCTGCTCCTTTCGCCACTGCTCTGCTGCTCTGAGATACGCGGCGTCTCTTTGAGAGCTATTTATAAATCTGCGCCGTATGCTACTCTGGGAAGTGGTGTTTACTCGCAGATGCTGCTATTTCAAACATGGTAGGCTATCGGACTACAAGTCCCATGAAGCTATTGTTTCTTCTGGTGGTCGGGGAAGTATTCCAATTTCCCCAAGTTCATTAATGTGCAATAAACCTTAATTTAAAAGCCTTACTTTAAGAATCACGCCGAAATGGGATGATCGGATTTGTGTTAGACTGAAGGCTCTCCTCCAATTAAGTTGTATAGGCTTGTTTAATGAATTTGTGTCATTAGGGGGAAAAAACAATCAAAGAAACAGGCCTATACTCTCTTGACAGCCAAACTAACACGCATTCCAGTCATGTCTAAGTGACTGGACACGACAAGATTATTCTTCCTGTATTCAGTATTTTGGTACAATCTCCCAATTCGGATAGGTCATGATAAATACACAGGCCTAGATGCAAATGTGTTATTGAACTGCAGTCCACAGGTACAATACAAGTACCATGTAGCTGCTGTTACAAATAAACAAAATTGAGACATGGAGCAGAAGGCGGCTAGACTAAAACAATAATGATGAAAAACTTACCCTAAATATAACTTGATAGGACAAAAAAGGCAAACAATGCAATTTTTTTTGTTTTTCTCATGTCCCTAAGCAAGCTCAGGTAAGATGTTCCCTTATTTGTAAACCTGAAGAAAATACTGAAAATGAATGAATGAATGAAAATAATTAATATGTTGGCCTGGGTTACATAGCCTATATTCAACCAGTTTATAATACCCAAAGGCATTAACATCCACAACATGCATCTAAGGACATCTGATTGCTGCAGTCTGACTTTTTGTGACCATTGTGTGTCTTGGAATGTGTCATTCATCTGCAGTTTGAACACCACACGAGTTACTGCTGTAAGGTGAGATATTGGATGCGTATCTTCCCAGATCGCAACTGCTTTGAGATGGACCAGTGGAAGGTGCCAAGTTGCTATGCAAGTTGTATTCCCCGAGCCTAGGCTATAAAATAACTATATGAGTCTACATGAGTCTACTACTACTATTTAATAGAAGTATTAGTCTATTGGAACATATAGAAGTAGTTTTAATACGCTACAGGGCTTAAAGTGTGCAGGCACTGTGCCTGAATTCAGGCATGGGCTGTTTTAGAATTGAAAATGGGCAATATGACATTTTGATAATTTCAATTTCAATGTCATATATGCCCAATTGAAAATGGGCATATATGACATTTTGATAATTTCAGGCACAGCCATTTTCTTTGCTGCCCTAGGAACAATATGAGGGTAAGGATAGGCCTATTACAGAGGTATTATACCAAAAAAGTAGTTATTATGCACTACCATAAAACTACTATAGGAATCATGTAGTAGCCTAGCCTATTACAGTTCTTTTATCCCTAAGGGCAGCAGTTGTAGGCTAAACGTTGATTTGGAGTGGGTTGAACATATACAGTATAAAGTTAACCAACATCAATTCAATTCCATCAATAGTTCAAATAGGAAGTGAATAGGAACATAGCAGCACAATGTGACCCAGTAGTGCATGATAATGGTGAATCCCCACTCAAACAAATTAAAGCAACGATTTAAACGAAGTTTATAGACTAGGCCTACTATCTTCATCAACAGGCCGGCCTGTGGAAGATTTTTCCACTGGTCCTCTGTCCTAGTTCAGTTTGCAGCCTAACTTTGACCATTAGGGTCACTGACCTCATACAAGAAGAATAACATAAAACATAAATAAATACGAAGGCTACACACCACAAATGCCTATTCAGGTGGGTTAACATGAGTTGTGCCATAGGCTGTGCCCTAGGCTGAAGCAAATAATTGAACTTCAGGCTAGGCTACCAAGCTTTATTTGACAAGGATCAGCTGAGTGATCACGTGACTCAAACATCCGCAATCATGGCCGCGTGTTTAGAATCTATGTTAAGAAGTTGTAATGGTTTGTGAAGTTTAAACGATACAATGTTGTTTGTAAGTTGCATTTTCCTGCTATTTATGCACGTCCCGTCTGCGTATTGCAAAACCGAACAGCTCAGTTTTGCTTCGGATTCAGAATCTTCTGCCCAAATAACAACAGAAACGGGGCGTTCGAGTTGTGGTTGTGATGCATTGAAAAGGGATGTTGGAGGAGTCGATATTGGCGAGGAAGCGCCTTTCCATCTTGAAGATCCCGCAGAAAAATATTCTAAAGAGGCCAATAAAGAAAAGGATGACCATTCTAATAAGCAAGACATTCGCAGCAAGGTTGGATTTTGATATTGATCTTACAGGCTGCTCGCAGTCTCAGAGGTTGACGAAACTCAGCTTCGCGATCAAACTGAGTTACCCTTCTAAACAAAGTTAGCAGCAGTGTTATTTATGCATTAAAAACATCCCTCTAGCCTATTGAAACTGTTCAAACCAAACGCATCGAGTTCCTCGGCATTCCATGGAACACTTCGGCACATCGGATGAGGACCACTTATGTACTAGGCTACGCTAGCCTAGAATAGTCACACGCATCCTCTGCAGCACTGAAGAAATTGCAGGCTGACCTACGGATGCAAAGGAGCCCCCCCCCCAATAGTGCTATGATTAGCAACTGTCACAATAATTTCAATGGTATGCTATCTTATTCATTCATACAGTCAGTCAGTCAGTCATTTATCTCCTCTCTCGATATCTCTGTAGATGGTGCCTCTTGATTCATCTTGGTTCTTCATGGGCACTGATAACCCAAGCATTCCACCTGATGGAGAAGGCCCTCAAAGACGGGTGTGGGTTGACTCTTTCCTCATGGAGGAACATGAGGTCACCAACCAACAGTTCCAACATTTCATCAACCAAACTGGCTATGTCACAGAGGTAATATAACCTATTATTTGAAATGATAAAAAGAATAGCAATAACAAACGTACATTATGGTTAAGTACTCACACTTGCATAATAGTAAAGAACAACAATTTCAGAGACTCTCTTTATCCTCTCTCGCTTTCTCTCTCTCTCTCTCTCTCTCACACACACACCCTTACTCCAGGCTGAGCGTTTTGGAGATTCCTTTGTTTTTGAAGAAATGTTGACTGAAGAGTTGAAAAGCACAATATCACAAGCGGTGAGAATCATATTTGCCACAGGTTTTGTGTACTAAACAGTCAGTAACTGTGCATGCATTAGTTTGCACGTGGAAGTTGAACAATTTGTTGTTTGTACATGTTTAGACATTTGCTTCAGGATGTAAATGGACACAAAGCAGATTACCACGTCTTAGTTTTTTTATGAGCAACTAAAATTTGTCATCTTGTTTCAAATTTATTTGGGATTGACCAAGATTGCATTTGGTCAAATGGAGGAAAGATTAAACACACCTGTGCTATTATCTAGGATGTAGGCTGCTACCCCTTGACAATGTAAGAAAAGCTGTCACAGCATGGCATCACCCACTATATTACCAGAAGATACCAGTTAACATGCTAGCATTTTTTTTATATACTGTAAGTGTCCACTGTCCCCTGTGCTATTGTTGGTGTTTACAGGGTTTCTGCATGCTTGTAGGTCTTTAATTTGGAAGCCCATCTAAGGGCCAGTGTGTAATATTATGTTTTTTGGCCCTTAAAGCAGTGTGTAATGTGAGGGTTCTTGACTCTTTTCTTCCCTAATGGCCAGTGTGTAATATGATGGTTCTCCTTCCCTAATGGCCAGTGTGTAATATGATGGTTCTCCTGCCCTAATGGCCAGTGTGTAATATGATGGTTCTCGACTCCTGCCCTAATGGCCAGTGTGTAACATCTGCAGGTGGCTGCTGCCCCCTGGTGGTTGCCAGTGAAGGGTGCGAGCTGGAGACACCCTGAGGGTCCAGGTTCCTCCATTTCAGACAGGTAGCCACTTGAGTTGAATATAAATCCCTAACACTTACAGCTTCTTTCACAAATGACAATCTGATGTGTCCTGTAACTTGTGCCAAAGATGCATCCTGTATCTAGTACCAAGATATGTTACTGATGCGTCCTATATCTAGTGCCAAAGATACTTTAGCTTTATCAACCGTCTCTGCTAGTACCATGTCACTGAACATGGGCATGAACTCTGGGTACATGTCACTGCATGTTGTATAAATAAGCATATAACATAAATATACAGAAATGTATATGTGAAACTATTGATTGTAGTAGTATTCCTGATTACTTTTCTGGGTTGGTGTGCTCGTAACAGTTGTAAATGAGCACCACTAGGTGTCATACCTTCACTTTGTAGTAATAAGGGTGTGAAGTGATGTTTACCTGTTCCACCCTCTGGAAGAACTATCTGTACATACATGAAAACGGCTTTTGACTACATTTTCAACCAATAGCATCAGTGTACTGTAGTCAATATATATCTTTTTTGACAGACATTTTCCATAATTATCAGAACTCCATTTCTGTCATGGTCTCTCTCTCTCTCTCTCTCTCTCTCTCTCTCTCTCTCTCTCTCTCTCTCTCTCTCCCTGTGTATGTGTGCAGGCTGGATCACCCTGTTTTGCATGTGTCATGGAATGACGCCCAGTCCTACTGTAAGTGGGCCAAACGCAGGTTGCCCACAGAAGCTGAATGGGAATACGCCTGCAGGGGAGGATTACAGGACAGGTGTGTGTGTGTGTGTGTGTGTGTGTGTGTGTGTGTGTGTGTGTGTTTGTTTTTTTTATTCTGGACTAGTTTGGTTTACTGTGTCTTTGCACCTGTATGTGTCGATTGGTGCTGGTTAGTCAGGTTCTCCTTTCACTGCAAAGCATTTTTGGTGCCATGATAAAGCTCTATATAAATGCAAGTTGTTGTTGTTGTTGATTTATTTGAATGTGAATGTATAACTCCTGTTGTGTTTCAGACTGTACCCTTGGGGAAATAAACTGCTGCCAAAAGGAAAACACTTTGCTAATCTGTGGCAAGGTGACTTCCCTGTTAAAAACACCGGAGATGATGGCTATGTTGGCACCTCACCGGTGAGAATAAGCACCGCTGCACCAACATGGCAGTGCTGATACATGTGTAAATATTGTTTGCCCTCACACATCGGAGCGCAGCTATTTGAAATATCAAACTGAACTATATAAACTATACAATTCAACTGGGAAAAAAACCCAACAAAAATAGAAATCAGTTGTAATCGACATGGCGGTGGCAAAAGAGTTTGAGGCTGGTTTGTGGGAGGCTTTAGATTACTTTGATTACTGTGTATCCACCTTGTAATATTAGCATTTGTTTTCTTTTGCAGGTGATGTCATTTCCTGCTAATGGTTATGGTCTGTATGAAATGGTAGGAAATGCGTGGGAGTGGACTGCTGACTGGTGGACTGTACATCACACACCAGAGGAGAAACGCAATCCGGTGAGACACACACACACACACACACACACACACAGTAGTCATGGAGTCAACATTGGGGGGGGGGGGGGGGGCGTTGACCAAATGTGCATGGTGGGTGAAATCAGTTCCTGCCATTTTATTATACGTACAAATTCGAGAACACATGGGGTGATATGTGTACCGGTATATGTTTTCTATACTGAATACTGTTTTTCTCATTTTTGTGTGCCATTCTATCTTATGTCATTAAGAGTTGAACAAATTACAACCATAACTGGGATAAAAGGGATAAAAGGTGGCATGGGGGTAAATAAAGGAGCAAATTCTGAGTTATCTAGTTAAAAGTATTACAGCCTAGTCTAGGGTGCAGTAGTTTTCGTTTGAATATTGTTTACAAGATCACATAAGATCATATATGACCCCCCAACCCCCCCATGACGTGATTTTGACCTAAAGTGTGTTGAAACATGATACCGAGTGTGAACGTATGTCTCATAGCTCATTGCAGCTTGTCCCCTGCACTGCACTACGAAATCTGGCGCTAGTTAGCTGATGCTACCAACAGGTTTTCAAAGGGGGGGCCTTGGGCATCGGCCTAGCCATGCAAATAAATCACTGTTTTGCACCATTTACGAGCTCAAAGTAGCTCCACACTTCATTGGTAGACTTCTGAGGGCCCTGACATTTAAAACGAGACATTGAGAACTTTGAAAAAGCACTGGTAGTTTATTTACAAGACAATTTATACAGACAGTACCTTCAGGAAGTTTACCGTTCACCGCCATCTTGGATTTAGTCACGATAAGTGAGCGACGAGTACGAATGAACATGTATGATAAGGGATCAGATTCCAAAAATAATTCTGTGGAAATTCCAGATTCCAGTTGCTGCTACTTATCTACTTAATAGTTATTTTACCATTTAATACACACACACACAATTTAACATGCCATTTTCCAGTTTGTAACAAGTGATTCGTTTGGACAACAGTGAGTAATACTACTGTAGCATAACAATATAAAAGTATATTATGATTACAGCCTTGCACACACAGATACTACACACGAACACACACACACATGCACACGCGCACATGCACATACACGCACACACACTTGCTTGGTGTTTTGTATGGTGACTTATTAATGCCACTCAATCAACAGACAGGACCAGGCTCTGGTACAGACCGAGTGAAGAAAGGAGGCTCATACATGTGTCACAAGGTATACTATTTCTGTCTGCTGACTTGTCTCATAACGCCTTTCAAAGTCCACCTCCTCGTAGACGTTGACTCATGGCAAATGATTGGTCACCTAAAAATTAAATCTGACAATGTGTAACAATTTCTCCTCGCTCTCTCCATCTTACTCACCCTCTCCCTCTCTCTCTCTCTGTCACCTTCCTGTTTTTTTCTCTTCTATCCTGCCTTCTCCACCACTTCTCCATTATCTCCTCTTGCTTTCTTTCTTTCTATTCAAGTGAGCCTTATTGGCATGACAAATATAGTTTGCTTTGCCAAAGCAGTGCATTAAAAACACAAAGGTTACAAACAAAATGAATGACAAACAAATTATGGCAAACATGGATAATACATTATATATGCATTCTTGAATCTCTGTCTCTCTCTCTCTCTCTCTCTCTCTCTCTCTCTCTCTCTCTCTCTCTCTCTCTCTCTCTCTCTCTCTCTCTCTCTCTCTGTCTAGTCTTACTGTTACAGATACAGATGTGCTGCCCGCAGTCAGAACACCCCTGACAGCTCGGCCTCCAACCTGGGCTTCCGATGTGTAGCGAGCCCTGCCTGAACTCAGCTTCCCGCTCAGAACGAGCCCAGGACTGTGCAGAGGTCTCTTTCTGTTGGAAAGACAGAAGTCATGCTGCCTCAAAGATTGGTGTGAAGTACAGAGCAGGGAGGGTGTTGCGTGTCTAAAAACCTCAGAAAAACATCCTGTAAGCACCTTGGATGGGAAAATACTTTTCTTTTTAAGGGACACAGGATAATAACGAAGATGTTTTCATCTTTTGTCTTGAGTTTATGAGTAGGAGTGCCATAACCCCAAATTGAGGTCTAGTGAAAGTAAACAGATTTATTTTGATATGTGTTGAATAAATACAAATTATTAATTAGCCCTCTGTCCTGTGTTGTGATCTTCAATAAGCATGTGTTTCCTTATATGGCTGTACATGTTGAAAGACATGGTGATGGCCCAAAAAGGGAAGACGTATAGGAAACGAAAAGGAGGAAGTGAGGCTGAAGTTGTCAATATATAGTTACAAAGGTGTTGCAATATGATTGCATGTGGCATTGCGTTATTAGCCAAAAGAGGATGCTGAATTCTTAAACCCACAGGCAGTCCTCAGAATGTCACACTGGGCTGAATTCACGTGAGACCATGTGTGACCATGACACCATGTGTGAAGTTTGTGTTCTAGTGAAATGTTGGCACAACAAGGCAAAATGTTGACCAACGCCTCTGTACTGGTGGATGATTTTACGAGATGTGGTTTTCCTGTTATTCTGCCCTGGCTGCAACTGAAAATGTGTTTGCCGACATGACTTCTGAGAGACATTACACTGGAATTGTTTTATGTCCAGGCTAACAACTGTATTGTCCCCTTGGAATTATATGGTTCTATCTGCATTCTGATATAATTATATGGAATCCACTATCTTGAAATCTCCTGGCTGCTTCTTATTATTATAGTGTGGCAGTTTAAGTCAATATTCCAGGACAGTCGTTCACTTAGCGATACAAGCACCAAAATTGGCATGAATAATCACTAGAACCTACTTTTTGAGGAAAGCACATTAGCCACAAGTACTTTGGAGTGGGTAAGACTGTCTTTAGTGGCAGGCTAGCACATACCGTTGACTTGCGCTAGCCTAGCACCTGCGAACTCTGCAATTAGAAGGACTGGATGAAACGTGCTGAAAATGGTCTCCACTGATAAATATCACACTTGCTTACTTGGAAATAAGGTCTTATGTCCAAAATCCTGAACCACCCCTTTAAAGTGTAAGTTCCGTGTAAATTGATCCATAGCCCTGTTGTATAAACTCACCACTTGCAGCCCATCAGAAAAATAATGAGACAATTTGAGACAACGTAGGCCAAGTTATGGACTGGCAGCTTAAAGCAGATACATGCATTTAATTTTGACAGGATAAAGATAATTAACATGCGGAAAAAAGACTAAACAAAATCCATTTTCTCATTTGTTTTTATTCTGTTCATTTCTGTGCAATGTCATCCCAGCAGTTCATCTGACATCAAACTATTTAGTGTGAAAAGGCAGTGTAAACAGCAACAAGAAGATTCCTTGTGGAAATAATATTTGTTAATATAAGTGAAAACCACTGACATGTAATAGCCTTGGTAAGTACATAATTACAACAAGAAAATGTGCAAGGGCTTGCAATTGTGTATAAAGTGGTCACCAAAAATACACTGACTGACACTTCCCTTACATCTGTTTGAGTGTTTTAATTGTTTCCCCTTCACCCATTTCCGTTTTGTGTTGCGTCAGTCACACTGCAGTGTTTTGCAGGCCTCCAGCTGTCTTGAGAGGAGCTCCTGGTTTTCACGCGCCGTGTGGAGCTGCTTCTCACACCAGTCAACCAGAGAGCTCCTCAGCAGAGTCACCCGGGACTTGTTGAAGCGCCCAATCTAAGGTAGCACAACAGTGAAAGTGGCACAGTGATGAGGCACAGTGGTGCAATGCGGCCGTGGAAACTGACATGTGGAGATAAAGTGTGGTGACAGTTGGGTCTCACCTCCTCTTTGGCAATAGAGGAGAGGTTTTCAAAATCTTTCTGAATCACTTTTTTCACTTCTTCCATCTTCAGTGAGAGAGGGAGAGAAAGAGAGCAAATGGGAAAAAAATAAGGAACTGAGAGCTTTGGATTCCTGACACAGCAAGACCGAGGCCTGATGCATGGGTGTGATTGCTACTGGAAATGCTTTGAATTGTCAAATCTTCAAAATCATCAAAGTATTGAAATTTTGGAAGTTGCATTGGTGTCTGACACCATTAGACATCTTTGTTATGTCTTCTTGTGTTTGTGTGTGTGTGTGTCTGTGTTAGTGTGTGAAATGTAAATAAGCAATGACTATTTAATCAAATTATACATTTCTATTTAAAGCAACACAATATTCATGCCCCTTGGTGTCAATATGCGTTCACAGTTTGTCAAAAAACGGATAAGGATGAAGGATAAGATGCGGCTTAGGTGTCATTGTACACCAAATAACCTTTTTAACACAAAGTGCTGTTATGTCAACTTGTCATGACCAAGACAACTTCTGGTAATGTCACTTTGATTAATGTCAAGTTGTCATAATCAAGACAACCCAAACAATGTCAACTTGTCATGACAAAAGCTGGATGACACTTAATGACAGAAGTCATGAAAGTTTATGACATGTTTAAAACATTTATGACACGTTTATGACAGTGTCATGTCACTCTTATGTCGACACTGTCAAGTAAAGTGTTACCGAAAAGGGCTACATGAATGCAGGCCATTTACCATTAATATATAACTGTCAAAATGAGCACAAAACTACCAGTGTATCCGTGCAATAACATGCTTACAACAGCCTTCTTGTTGGGTTTGGCCTTTTCTGCACTCTTGGTGGCTGTCTCCAACTCTACCAATTTGCAAGTTCTTCTGAAAAGCATATCCTACAGCACAAAAATACCATTAGCTAATTCATCATTGACACTGCTTAATCAAAAAGATGAGAAACAGAATAATATGGCACAATTATATGATGTAGGCCTATACTACATAACCTTAATTTCCTAACACCCCAAAACTAATATTTTCCAGGAAAACTTGTGGTTTTACTGTATCTGTCAAATAAGATGGAGATGTATTTTTCTTTTAAAGGAACACCCCAACATTTTGGGAATTAGCTTATTCACTGTCTCCTCCAGAGTCAGATACAATGACACACACCCTTCTCGTCTCTGTGCTGTGCATGCAGTAACTCTGTCTGAAGCACCCACTGTTAGCATAGCTTAGCATGGTTCATAGAGGTAGGCAGTTCCAGTTCCAGCTAACCTATAGCACCCAATCTGACAAAGTAACTCAATTTTCACATTAACATGTTTTGACTTGTATAATTACAACATAGGCTACAATTTTCTAAGCTTATACAAACTTGGAACTTTGTTCTCAGGACAAGCACTGCTACAGAGTGATTTGCACACAGCAACTGAAAAGCTGCACTATAGTGCTTTGCCTGAATGAGAATGTAGTTCCAAGCAAGATTAGAAAATGGCTGTGTTGCATTTTACATTGAATGTGTACACATTGTAATTTTACTAGTCACAATATGTAAATAGAAGAATGTTTGAGTTATTTTGAAACTTTTTGGAGAACTGCCCACCTCAATGAGCTATGCTAAGCTATGCTTACGGTGGGTGCTTCACACTGAGTTACTGCATGCACAGAGATGGGAGGGGTGTGTATCATCTTATCTAACTGTTGGGGAGACAGTGAATAAGCTAATTTCTCAAAAATGTTGGCGTGTTCCTTAAAACTTTACCTGGAAGGCCAGTATTACAGAGTCCTTTAACTGGTGTTTTGTAAATTTGTGTGGGATTTGTTTGTCATGCTGGTCAGAGGTCAGGGTTTCACACTTCTCTTTCTTGTTTGTTTTTCTTGCATGAAAGAGCACTAATTCCTGAGAACAACATTTCTCAGATTTTTTTAAAACCACAACTACATCTGTGTTGATGCTCCTGTTAGTCATGTCACAACAAAAGTGAAAGTTTAATTTAACACCTTCATAGGAAATTGCAAAAATGAGTTATATAGAAAAGAAATTAAATGGCCTTTGACTTGGGGATAACCTAATGTTGCACTGAAACAGGAGGGGTTGCTGAAAGCTGCCTTTATCTTCTGTAAGTCATCTATGTTAGTAATATCCTATATCAACTTTGTGAAATATTTTACTTGAGAAACGTTAAAACGTTAAAAACGTTAAAAAGAAAAAAGATTTCTCAGTCAAAGGGCAGCCATGGCTTACAAGGTTAGGGCTTTGGACTTGTAACCGGAGGTTTGCTGGTTCGAACCCCAAGCAGTAGGAATGGCTGAAGTGCCCTTGAGCAAGGCACCTAACCCCTCACTGCTCCCCGAGCGCCGCTGTAGCAGGTAGCTTAATGCGTCGGGATGTGTGTTCACTGTGTGCTAAGTGTGTTTCACTAATTCATGAATTGGAATAAATGCAGAGACCAAATTTCCCTCACAGGATCAAAAGAGTATACTATACTATACTTAAAGCTTTTGAAGAGTAGAGACTTTCAAACCTTCTTAGCCTCTTGGCCACGGTATTCCATGTCTAGGCCCAGCCCCAGGGTGGACACATTATTGTCAGCCACTTTCTCAAAATTCCTCTATGAACAAAAGCATACAAGGAAACTAGCACACGCTTCTCAAATCTCTATCACAGAATATTGGTATAAGCACACAAACAATATATTGGACAAAACACAAATCATACCTTAACTGTATCAATTATTTCTGAGAGCTTCATGCATATCCTGTCAACAACCATATGAATGTGTTGGTTAGGGCGATTTGGCATTGATTGTTTTAGTAGGTAGTTGCTTTCTGTCTTACTGTTAAACTTACTTGGAGAAGTTTGCAGCGTCAGGGTCATCCTGGTGCACACACAAATGGAGAGAGGTGGAAAGATGCCCACAGGCCACTGCTAACCCTGGAACATGAATAAGATACTCACACAGGGGAAAAAATGTATGTGCCGTATCAGAAATACTCAATTGCCATTTGTCTACTGTGAATACTTGTGTGATCTTCTTCTTTCTTACTTTGCTCTGTCAGTACGACCTCAAGGAATTTCTGGAAGAGATACACATAACACAAAACACAAAAGTTAAACTTCAACACATAACAACAAATACACGTTTGTTTGCATAATGAACTAATCGCAATTATATAATACAACATATATATATATATATATATATATATATATATATATATATATATATATATATATATATATGTATATATACAACATATACAACAACCCATGATATGTAAATTCATGGTATTCCTTGAATCCCCCACCATATGAATTGGTGGGAGCATGCCTATGTTCCCACAGCCCTATGTTCCCTAACCCTAACCCACCCACCCACACCTCAGGCCTAACCCTAACCTTAGAAATGTGGGAACATTGGGCTGTATTTGAGAATAGAAAGAAAACGTCTGAAGACTCACCTCAGTGGCAGCCTTACTGAAATGAGTCGTGTTCAAAATGTTATTCCTCTCATTCTGAAAGAAATCATCAAGATCCTAGAAGGTATGAAATAAATCATCATGGGGGTTATCCAGTGTATAATCACAATGTATTTGACACTGTTTCTAGAAATGGCTTGGTTGCTGTTACAGTTTACATTTATTTTGGCATATAAATATGAACTTGGTATGCTTGGTTGATGTGCTTTCTTGGGTCCAACTGCTTTGCTTATTACAGAAAATCTAAACACTCCTCCTGCATTGGGTTCAACAGCACAGTAAAAACATCTCTGCTATTTGTACAAACGCTGCTACTTAGGCTTGTGAATCCAAATTCAAGTTGTACCTTGTGGTTCTCTTTCCTCAGCTCCACCATGGCGTGGCTGAGTCGGCTGAAAATGCCCTTATGCACACGCTGTTTCCCTGGAGGCTGAAGAGCACATATCTCATTCAGGACAGGAAGCAGGTATATGTAGTTAAATGATGACACATCAGAGTAGTTTGATCATTACAAAGTTAATTAAGGTCTTTTGTGACATCCACACTATGTGGATACAGGCTAAGAACAGTAAGAGGGCTTACAGTATATTCACCTCTGAATTTGTCAGGAGATTGTCCAGGGCCTTGTTCTTGCTGAGAGTGCTGTGACTGGCCACTTGCTGCAGATAAATCTCCAGGGCTTTGCAATAGGACTTCCAGTTCTCTCCCATGGCCAGGAAACCTGGTGGATGCACAAACAGGGCCCACGAGCTTGGGTTCAGACAGGCTAGTGGCAGAGCCTGTTCTTCTGCTTCCCAACCTACTTGGAAGACAGCTCAGGAAGACCCATTTGATCCGCTCATCCTAATCCATCCTACCCAGACCCAGTTCCTGTGTTTGGTATGTTTTAGGAGGCCAGGTGCAAGTATCAGTAGACCCACAACCTCCTTGGTCCACTTGTGTCTGATACCCCATTTACCACATCTGTTTCATGTCCAAACCATATAGTCATGTTACTGAGGTATGTAACTGCTCCCCAAGCACTTATCTATTTGAAAAAATGTTTTTAATCAACAGGGCCTGTATAAATATGTAGGTGTACATGAGTGCTGCCTACCGAGTTGCTTCAGGGCTTTGGCTTGTGCTTGAGACTGAGAAGATGATACTGGTTTTCCTGGAAGAGGTGGGAACTATGAAATAAAGGTTTAAAAGATGGGGTTACACTTTACTTGACAGTATCAACGTAAGAGTGACATGACACTGTCATGAAGGTGTCATAAACAAGTCATAAATGTTTATGACATAACGCTTCTATTATTAAATTACATTCGTTTTTTGTCATAAGGGTTAGGGTTAGTGTTAGAGGTTAGGGTTAGGTTAGGGGAACATGATCTTTGGTGGAGTGGGTGACTGAGTGCACTGGCCGATTGGATCCAACCACACCAACAAGAAGGGGAATAAGGGTAGGAAGAAGGCAAATGTCTAGAAATATAATAATATATATATATATATATATATAAAGAAATATTTAATTAAGAAATTATGTATATTAGAAGAGGGGGAGAAAGAAGGAAAAAGAAAATTAAATAAATAAATAATAAATAAATAAAGGGTTAAGATGAGGGGTTGGGTTTAGGCCAAGGGGCTGATTAGGATAAGGGGTGGGGGGCTGGAGTTGGCCCTTGGGGTTGAAGTTAACCTGTGGGTTGGAGGTTAGGCTAAGGGGTTGGGGTTAGGGTTAGCTGTAGGCGTTGGTGTTAGCCTTAGGGTAGGGGTTGGGGTTAGGTGTAGGGGTTGGGGTTAGGCTTAGGGGTTGGGGTTAGGTGTAGGGGTTGGGGTGGGAACTGAGATGGGGAATGGGGTTGGAATTTCTGGAGGTTAGGTTAAGGGATGGGGGTTTGGGGTTAGGCCAAGCAGCTGGGTGGGGGCAAAGCTAGGGACTGGGGCTAAAAGAAAGGGGTAAGTGCAATAATTGGGGCTAAGGGTAGGGGATAAGACTAAAACCAGGAAAAGTGCTATAAAGTGCTAAAATCAAAAGTGTAAAATTCATGAAAACAACCTTTGAAAATAGACACGACACTGCAAAAGGAAATGGTACAACACATCTAAATTGTGTAAAAAAGTGAAAAAAATAAAATAAAATAAAAGGTGAAGGTCCTGGGTAGTCTAGGGGGAGTAGAAGAACTAAAGGGGACTAAAGGGGAAAAAATAGGGGGGGGGGAAGAGTAATAACAAAGTAATAAAGGATTAATAACATAATAATAGCAATGGTTTATAAATAAGACACGACCTGGGAAAAGAAGGAGGGGAGAAAGAAAATGTAGCTTTATTGAGAAAGAGAAGAAACAGAGGAGTGGAGTGGAGTGGAGTGAACCCTAAGTTAGGGTTAGGGTTCATGTGTCATGACAGTGTCATGTCACTCTTATGTCGATACTGTCAAGTAATGTGTTACCAAAGATGTAAATGCTTTAAAGTCCCATCCCATAAATGACATATAAGTAATGCCTGTTTTGGTAGAAGGTAGCTTACAAGGTAATAATTGTCTAGTTATCAAGACCCTTACAGCAGACATGACATATTCTGTGCCAGGGTTACAGTGTAAAGAATTCCCTGATCAAATATTAGGATATGAAGCTTTAGGGCAGACATGAGAGTGATAAAGCACTGACTATGATCCCCTGAAGTCCAGACACATCCTCTTGACTGAACAGACCCTGCTGCAGCCACTCAAAGTCCTCGAACGTGCGGCAAACGCAGATCCCCACGTCACTGTTCAGCTACACAGCACAGGGAAAGAGAGGAAAATAAGAGGGGGAAAGGGGTTTGATTAAAAGAGGTGTAGACACCAGGTGTGAATGCAGGTATGAGATCATATTGGGGATTAGGGCCATGGGTTGGGATAGGAGGTTTGGCTGACCTTCTGAGAGGTGATGGTGAAGATGAGGGCATCTCCATCTGCAGTGACCTCTGTGACCCTGATGCTGTCTGCACTGACACTCAGGCCAGACTCCTCCTGAAGCCAACAGGCATCCATACACAACAGCACAGTAAGAGTCCAGAAGGATATGTGCATATTCATAACAATGTGCATGTGTAAAATAAGAAATGGCATGTATTATCCAGGTGTCAATACAGGCACACAGACATCACACACAACCACACACCGAGTTAAGTCCTTGAATATGAAATCAAAACTGTGATACAATCAAATCATTTGAGCCCACAATATTAAATGTCACTTAGTAAAATGCCAAAGGTTTTATTAAACCTGAAACGGTTGTTATAATCTCATTAGAACATTTCAGAAATTATAGATGACTTAAATATTGAAAAGGAGAGAAGGAACAATGAAGATATGAAGCTTAACACAGTGGCATGTTCCAACTTCTGTTTTACAGCCATGCTGGCAGAATGAATGACAAGAATCATGATACAATGGTGCAACTTCTAAATTGAGTTTTGTATCTCTTAAAAACAGACATACATTTATCGTTATCGTTTAAACACTGAACATTTATGTTCACATAAAGGAATTCTACTCCGGAGTGTCATCACAGGATAACTGTCATGTGACCTGGTGATGACCACAGGCAGTAAAGATGAAAATAATTCTTTATACTCTTACCATTCTTTTCCTGTGTAGATATGCCTTAATGCCACCTCAAGAAATCCTTTTTATGCGATCTTTAAAAGTTCTTCACCTTCGAAAGTCCTCTGATAGAAGAGAATTCCACACAGACTGAATTCCACAGCATAAAACGCAGTCATCAAAAATGGTCTGAGCTGACAGGATTTCCTTTAGGTCGAAGGTCACCGTGGCCTCATAAATGTGTTTTCTGGAAGAGTGAAAAAGGGAGAGGCAGAGAGAGTTACTGAGTAACAGCCACTTTTCAGACACAATAAGAGCACCACTGCATGGTTTATTCTGTCATTAACAAACACTTTGGAAAATGTAGGCATATGTTTATTTTCAGAAAAGTATTGGAATGTGTATACTGTATGTTTACAGTTTTTAAGATTGGGTCAAATCTGTATAAATAAATAAATGTGATGAATGTGGGAAATCTACTAAAATTAGTCTAATCTTGGGAGTCTTCCATGATATGTAGACAATACTCACAATTTATATCCCAGATAAGTGGGTCAGTTGTACTGGTATTAAAAGATCATAAAAGTACATCCCATTCACATCAATTAAGTGAATGTCATTTCCATTACAGGAAGCAGCAGGGCTTTGCTTTGGAGACATTACCGAAGACATGATAACATTATTCATCATTTTATGAAACACAACAGACATAATAACATTATTCATTATTTATGAAACACAACAGACATGATAACATTATTCATTATTTTTGAAACACAACAGACATGATAACATTATTCATCATTTTATGAAACACAACAGACATGATAACATTATTCATCATTTTATGAAACACAACAGACATGATAACATTAAACAAAATGTGATACACTACTACACTGCATAAATCATGGACATACACACTGCAGTTCTATGCTGTACTGCATGCATGATCTTGTTGCAATACATTCCTACAGTACATGGACCTTTGTGAAGTGGAATGGGCCACTGCATTCTAAATTCAAATTTCTGTCAGCAACCGTACAAGACAAGACCCCTTTTTTTTAATTGGTATTTTAGAGGCCTAAGGTTATATACAATTTTAAAAAATGCTTATTTAATACATATTGAAAATGTTTGTATAGTTTCTGACAGTGGGTGCATCATTGCTGTTGAGTTGAGCTGAAAACAGAACTTTATTGTTGCTCTCCTCAACCACTTCCATGTGATGCAGTTTCAGGGGATGGCAGAGAGAAACAAATAGAGAAGTGTAAAAGGAAGGATGTTGCATTAGAGCTGCTAACACTCTTGCCGTATGTGAGAGAAAGGCGTAGCAAAGGCGACTTATCAGTAAATATGCCGCGGATTATTTTGCTTTTCTTCTGCTGGATGGTCAGAATTGCATCAGGTGAGTTACTACAACACCAGACTGAATTATGACTTTCCAGAATAGTCTCTTAATTCATAGTCATAGATTTCAGAGTGTATACATATGTACGTATGTACGTGTTGTTAGGTTGCTTTCATGACAGGGATCAGTGAAATCTGATCATGTAGGCAAACTGTTTGTATAAACCACAGTACATCTGTTGAATAAATAATAGTTTAGAATGTAGAGATACTTGATGTTGTGTATTGTTTTTGTGTGGAATTATGGAAGGGTTTAGTGGTCCTGTTGTTGGCTGTTTTCTGTCTATCTGACGAGCTGTATGGTACAAGATGAATTTCCAAAAGGATCAGTAAATATATAAATGGATTACAGTTTTTCTTGATTGCTAAGATGCAGTTAATGGAATTGGGATCCACTTGATCTTCATCTTCACCTTCTTACCACAGCATAAGTTTAAGTTTATGTAATTTAGCAGATTCTTTTGACCAAAGCGACTTACAAATATTATAATACCACAATTAAAAGTAACAGCAAACAGTTATAAAAAGTAGGTAAGGCTTCATTAAGGATAGTAATGATAACAATAATGTCAATACATTATCAACAATCAATAATGAACATAAACAAATACCATAAATATAAAACCCATAAGTCATAAGAACCACTTAATTAATTAAGTGTAAACTGAACATATACGTCTTTAGACCTCTCTTTAAAGCTATCGCAAAAATGCACAGGGCAACTCATTCCACCAACGATGAACCACTGAGGAAAATAATCTTAAATTTGACCAAGCAAATGTACTAAGATGTTTTCATTAGTTTAACTTCAAACCCTTTTTCAAACATTTAACATACCTGTCATAGAAAGACTCCAAACTCCAATTAGATTAACTGTGCTGAACAAATGAGAAACATCTTTTCACAGCTAACATAAATTGAATATCTGTGTGAAACTCACTTGCACAATTCTTTAATCAACAATCACTCCTTATTTATAAAAGATAGCACCTCTGAGTCTGCACTGCTATTGCAAGCATGGATCAAAGAGGCCAAAGGCACATAGAGTAATGAGAGTAGCTCCACTCCTGAAGAGAATAGAAGACGATAAACACTGGAAAAAACTCCAGGCCGAATTACAGCAATGAAGCTGAATGAAAACTCTCCCACAGCTCAACTATCTATTCTCTATGATCCCAATTACCCCGACAGACAAATGGTTCAAAACCCCTAGACCCTCTCACCATCCATTTTTACTGAAAAGACAAAAAAACAAAACAATTACAGACTTCTTTCATAACATCACAATATCCTCAACTCTGACAGCCTGGTGGAAAGCCAACAAAATGACAAAATCAACCCTATACTAGGCTCACCCCCCTCTGGCACAACCCTGACTTTCGACTGCACAATTCACCTATCTATTTTCCCAAATGGCAGCAAAAGGGAATCTCCCACCTCTATCATGTTTTTGAAAAACACAAACACATTTACCTCAATCATCCAGAAATTTGGGATCGGGAGAGACCAATTCCTCCACTACCAACAGCTGAAATCCTTAATCAAATCCAAAATAAAAATAACTAACAACACCTTACAACTTTCCAACACCAGTGAACAACTAATGGAAATGTCCAACCACTCCAAAACACTTATATCAAAGCTCTACAAACTCATCTCTTCTATAAACCCCACCATAACACTCCCCAAAACAAAATGGGAAAGTGACCTCCCGACCCCAATTTCTGGACACAAATCTGCAGGAACATCTTTACTATGACCAGCAACACTAATTTACAACTCATACAATATAAAACCACAAACTATGATTGTTCTAACTCCTCCAAAGACGGTCGTTAATTAAAGGAGAATTCCGGTGTGATATTGACCTAAAGTGTGTTGAAACATGATACCGAGTGTGAACGTATGTCTCATAGCCCATCTCGGCTTGTCCCCTGCACTCCAAAATCTGGCGCTAGTTAGCCGATGCTACCAACAGCTTTTTCAATGGTGGTGCTTCGGCATCGGGCTAGCCATGCAAATAAATCACTGTTTTACACTATTTACGAGGCTCAATGTATCTCCACACTTCATTGGTAGACTTCCGAGGGCCCTGACATTTAAAACGAGACATTGAGAACTTTGAAAAAGCACTGGTAGTTTACTTACAAGACGATTTATACAGACAGTATCTTCACAAAGTTTAGCGTTTGCAGCCATCTTGAATTTAGTCACGATAAGTCGAGCGACAAGTAAGAATGAACAGGTATGATAAGGGATCAGATTCCAAAAATAATTCAGTGGAAATGCATGGATTCCAGTTTCTTCCAGTAGCAGCAACTGGAATCCATGCATTTCCACGGAATTATTTTTGGAATCTGGAATTTTTGGAATTATTGTGCAACGATAGTTTGAAAGCATTCACTGATTTGACCTCAAATTGTGTGTGAAGGAAATATTCTTCTGCTTCTGTTTCATGTTTTAAATGTGTTGTACGTTTTAAAGCTTTTTGCAAACATATCATTGTAACCATAGTGCTTCTCTTTAGGCCTGTGTTAGTTGTTTTGAAAATGTGAAGTTTGAGTTGACAAAAGCATTCAAGCAATGAAGAAAAACTGTAAGAAATATTTGGATTTACAGGTGAGGAGTGATCCAATATTTTTTGTGTTTCCAAAGGCTGCAGTCTGCAAGATACGAACAGTATTAAAGTCACTAAATATCCTGGTGAATATGTTCTCCTGCCGTGCTCCTGTGCTAATCTCCAGGATGAACCTCACCACTTAAGATGGATGAAAAACACACACCAACTGATTTATCCCACCAAATCTCACCTCCCGGACAGGATTCACATGTTTAATCAGGAATCTCCAGGAAATCTCTCCCTGCTCATATCAGACCTGACTAAAGAGGATGAGGGAAACTACAGGTGTGAGGGCTGGACCTCCAGCTACAGAGACATCACACTTAGAGTTGAAGGTAGGACTTTTATTATGTAATAATATTTTAGACAGAATTGACTATTTTACTGCAACTGATTCAGAATGACAAGGATACTGCTTCAGCAATACAATTTGTGTTGTAGTTCTATATGTTGTTATGATGTAGGCCTATGTGAAAAGAAGGGGAAAATGCTCATGACAAGAAACTGAGCTATGTTGGGTTTAGACAATATTTGATAAGTGTCATGTTTCTTCCAGAATGCTCTCTAATGGAAAAGAACACAAGATTTGAGATTGTGAAAAGCTCAGGAGAATCTGTGCTGCTGCCCTGCTCCTGTTCTCCTCTGCATGTCAAACCTGAGAGTGTGAACTGGGATGTCTTCAGATCGAGAGGGTCTCCAAATGGCTTACCCATGGAAGTACCCAGTACAAGTGGACCCTATAGAGGCAGAGTTCAGATGTTTAAGCATCTTTCACCAGGAAATGCTTCTCTGCTCATATCAGACCTGACTGAGGAGGACCAGGGAATATATAGGTGCTTTCTTAATAAACAGGTCAGGGAAATTAACCTCCTTATTAAAGGTCAGCATTTTTTATGTTTTATCATCTGATTATAAATGGTTTTAATCATTACCATGACATCAGTGGTCCTTTCATTAAAATATATTTCTTTCTGTTCCATATCTTCATCCTATATCACCAGCAAGCGTGTTGCCATCTAAAGCACCACCTAAAACACACACACCAGTAACTAAAGAAAAAGGTTTGTCCCCTTTATCAACATTGCATATTACATTTAGGACAATAGTATAACACAATTTCCTCTTTAGTGATCTTTGAATGTTTAAATAGCATTTTCACATTGACATTGGCATAGCAACCCATTCTGATTTTTTGGTATCTATTGCTCAAGTTTAGAGTTTGTGTGCTATTCTTTAAAACTGCTGTGCTACAGTAGTTATGTGGTGGTGTGTGCTGCTGGCTCTTCCACCACTCACATGTATATTATCTCTGGTTAAAAAGTACCTTCATTTTCTGGCTGGTGTGTGATCTTTCCAGCTTTACCAGTACCTTTGCTGGTGCCCTTGTCTTGCATGGTCGTGTTAACATCTGTACGATAAATACATCTGGATACAATTGTGGTGATACTTTGATTAAATATACATGTAGCTGCAAAACCAGCACTGATTCCTCTTGAAGCTGGGGCTTGAGAGGCTTTAGAGATTACTTGACTTGAAAACATAAGATACATTACAAACGTTTGCATGCCACATTTAGGGATGTAACGGTTACCGGTATAATGGTAAACCGTGATAAAAATGTTGAAGATAACAATTACCGTTTTCATTTCAAATATCATAATTATCACGGTTAATTACCACGGTGTGGAAACCGTGTTTAATCCTTTCTAGCTTCATCCGAGCCTGCTTTTGACATACAGTAGGCCTGGTACAATGGAACAAAACTGGTACTGATTCTGATGTCTAATTGATGGATTTAACTGAGATTCGGATTAGGCTACACCTGCTTTTAAAAGGCGGAACATTTTCACTGCAAAATGTGCACTGTATCATGTAGCCACAACGTTTGTTTCGGCAGGATTTAGGCCTATGAATGTGAATGAACATATGTCCTTCTCCAGTAGCAATAGGCCACCTAAAATGCACCAGAATAAAGGGATCACATCTACTTAGTAAGATGTGATCCCTTCCTCAATGTAAGTTCAGTTAACTTTTGACACTTTTAAAAATACCGCAATAATACCAAACACCGTGATAATTTTGGTCACTATAACCGTGAGGTTAAAATTTCATACCATTACATCCCTAGCCACATTGATATAAAAAAACATAGCAACACAGTCAAATTGGATCATTTTTATTTATTTATTTATTTATTTATTTTTTATTGCAAACACCATTGACATTACAATTAGTAAAGTTACCAGAGATGTAAATAAAAGGGGGGAGGGGAAGAAGAGGATGCTATTTATTTGCTATTAATAATAATAATAATAATAATAATAATAGTAATAATAATAATAATAATAATAATAACAATAATAGTTCCAGCTACCATCCCCTGCCCAGTGTTCGAGGATATGTGTATCTGTTGATGAAATGTGTTGGTGTGGAGATGGATCTCAGGCAAAGAGGGTCAGGACTGTAGGTAGGTGATAAAGGGGTACCAAGGAGAGGTTGTATCCTGTATTGAGTATTGATTACGCTTGTAGTTGATAGGTTTTCTAATGATATATAGTCTGTTAACAAGTTTTTCCAATGAGTGATGTGAACATTGTTCCTAGATTTCCAGTTCATGAGGATTGTTTTCTTGGCGATAGTCAGCGCTGCCAGCAGTGTTTTATTGCAAGAGTTGCTTAAATTGACTGTGGATGTATCACCAAGTATGCATAAGGAAGGGGATGCTGGGATGTGACAGCCAAAGATGGAAGAGAGAGATTTTGTGACACTCACCCAGAAGTGGTTGATTGGAGTGCAATGCCAAACCGCATGGATGTATGTGTCTGGGTTGTTTTGTGTGCAGTGAGAGCATAGATCCGAACCAAACCCCATTTTAGCCAATTTATGTGCAGTGAAGTGAAATCTGTGAAGAACCTTGTATTGTATTAGTTGTAGATTACTATTCTTTTTCATGAGGTAGATGTTTTTGCACATTTTGGTCCAGAAGTCTCAAGCAGTAGATCTGCTCCTAGTTATTTTAATTCAATAATCAAGCCTTACATCCCCAACCGCCCACTGCGGTCTTCTGGTGAGCGTATGTTGTGTCGACCAGTCATGAAAACTGGGTCTAATTCCAGACTCTTTTCTTCAGTGGTTCCATGTTGGTGGAATGAACTGCCCAGTGCTCTCCGTTCCTGTGGTAGTTTTGGGTCGTTTAAGAGGGGTCTAAAGACATTCCTATTCAACATATACTTAGTTGTTTAAGCGCTTATGTGTTATGGTTTATATAATGTTGTTTTATTTTAATTGGGCTGTTAATTAATTTGTCATTATTGTTTATTATTGATATTCTCCTTAATGTAGTCTTAGCATGTCATTGTTTTTATATTATTGATTGAATTGACATTATTGTTTTATTATTGCCTTTCCCCTTTTTTACATTGCTTTTTATTAGGCTATTGCTTGAATTGATATTATTGTGTACTACAACTATTCTCCTTACTATATTTGACCTACATTTTAATCTGTTCCCTGTTCAATTTTAAATATTATTATGTTGTTTTGTATTTATGTGTCGCTTTGGACAAAGGCGTCTGCTAAATCCATAACCATAACCATAACCATAGAAGTCTGCACCGGGAGTAATTGATAAGTCTGATTCCCATTTGTGATATGGCAGGCCAATTGTTTTTTCTGAATGAGATATAATTTTGTAAATTTGGGAGAGTATTTTTTTGGGAGAGGGAATATTAAGCAGCTCTGAGATTGGTGGGGGAATGTCAAGGTTAGCTGTCTGGATGTTACTTTTTTCCTAGGATAGATTATTTAATTTGCAGGTATTGTAAGAAGTGTTTACTCTCGATGCCGTGCTTCTGGACCAAACAGGAAAATGAGGCCAGATTATTGTCTTGAATAATGTGTTGAAGGTGAGTGATACCCTTTCCCATCCATGTATGAAAGTTAAGTGGTTTTTTATTGACGGTGAAATCTGGGTTATTCCAAATCGGGGTGCGAATTGATAGTGCTATAGGTGAATCAGTGATGTGGTAGAATCTCCACCAGGCTGTCAGAGTAGATTAAATTGTTGGGGCTTTGAAGGATGGATGTTTTTTGATTGACTGGCTGCAGAAAGGGAGATCTGAGATTTTAATTTCTTTACAGATTGTTTGTTCTAGGTCTAACCAGGTGTTGTCTGAGGGGGTGGGGTGTAGCCATTTGTAAATGAAGTGGAGCTGATTGGCCAAAAGAGAACTGTTTTGATCAACTCTGCCCTCTGCCCTCATCGTGTCGTCTCCCTGCGGTCTGCTCACGGCTTTTATCCTGTGCCTCGCCTGTCTGCTGGGTACCCCTTTACTTATAACATATGAACAGTGTATAAAACCTAACTGCACCTACACTTTTAATGTAATTGTTTGTAGATAGAAAATAGTTTCGTTAAGATATCAGGGTTCTCAGATGAAACTACATTTATCAAACTAAAAATAGGAAATAATAGAATGTAAAAACAATACCAACCAATTAAAAACAAATTCAAATACTAGCACATATTTAGCCTAGGCTACTTGGGTCTTTTTATGTTTCCACAGGTTTCACTGATATTATGTAGGCTTAGCTACATCAGACCCTCTGTGTAATATAAAAACACAGGATCTGTGCCAAACTAATCTAAACTAACTAAAACTAATTATTGTGCCAAAGGGCACAATAATTTATTCAAGATATAATGAGAATGGACACCTAGGCTATGGAGTTCATCTCCTTGGAAATGACAATCGATTTTACCTCACCACAATGTAAAGGTTTATTTAAATAGAGAATTACCTTGCTAACTAACCTTGGTAACTAACCAAGGTCCACTTTACTAGCCTCAGTGGGTAAGTAAGTAGCAGGTAAGTAGCCAGTAATTCAATGTATGAAGAGGTGACATGAGCTATGAAAGAACAAGCACGTTTATAAATGAAGGTTGTAAAATAACACATTTTCAACAAGCTAGACGTCAGTTAGCAATTTACATTTAGGCCTACCCATGCACGTCAGCAGCAAACCGAATTTAGCCTACTGGAGGAATTTACTTAGCGTTTTGTCATTCAATGTTGACACTTGCTCAGTTGCTTCTAGCGCCACGGTGGTTAAAAATGGTACGGTCCACAATAGGAGTTTCTGAAATCGCTTTACATTAAAATATTTCTACAGTGAAAACAGGAGTTGACTTGTATTGTAACTGTAATTATATTTTTTCACAATATCATAAAAAATATCTGACCCCCCCAAAACTGATATTTCTGTCTCTTTGGGGGGTACTGGGTCTTCATTGGGGGGTATAGTACCCCCCAGTACCCCCTGTAATTCGAACTATGCTGACAGCCTAGGGGAGACTTTTATCCCTAAGTAAGTGATATAGTTAGTGCAGAGTGGAATAGGTGAAGAGTTGGCTGTCACATCCCAGCTGTTGGGATGTAATGGGAGAATTGCAGATTTATTCCAATTGATTGAGTATTCAGAAATTTTAGAGAATGTGTCAATTAGTTTGATGGTTTCTTTTACTGATGTAGTGGGGTCTTGAAGAAAGAGAAGAATGTCGTCGGCATAAAGGCTGATTTTGTTATGCATATATGGAGTCTGGACACCTTTGATGAGGGGGTTCTGATGGATGGCAGCTGCTAGGGGTTCAATGAAGATTGTAAATAGTGAGGGGGAGAGTGGGCACCCTTGTCTAGTTCCCCGGTGAAGAGTGAAACTTTGTGATGTTAGTCCATTGGTGATTACTGTGGCTGAAGGAGAGGTGTATAGAAGTTTAATCCAGTTAATGAACGACTCCCCGAAGCCAAACCTCCCTAAGTTGGAAAACAGGAAATTCCAGTTCACCCTATCAAATGCTTTTTCTGCGTCCAGAGTTGCTATGATGGTATTATCTTGAACATTTGTGGAGTGATACATTATATTAAACAGTCTGCGGGTGTTGGTGGATGAAATTCTGCCTTTAATGAAGCCTGTTTGGTCTGGGTGGATAATGGATGGGGTGACCTTTGCTAATCTGTGTGCTAGCATTTTTGCGATTATCTTATTGTCCACATTGAGGAGAGAGATTGGCCGGTAGCTGGATGGCAATGTTGGGTCCTTACTGGGCTTGAGGAGCAGTGAAATTGAGGCTGTGGTGGAACTGGTTGGAAGACGTCCTTTCTGTTTTGATTCATTAATCATTCTGGTGAAAAGTGGAGCTAAAATGGTCCAAAATTGTTTGTAGAACTCAGCAGGGAAGCCATCCGGACCTGGTGCTTTATTATTGGGCATCTGTTTCGGGGCATCAAACAGTTCTTGTTGAGTTATAGGTGATTCCAGGTTATTTATTTGGGTCTCATTGAGTTGTGGTAATTTGATGCTGTTTAGGAAAGAGTCTATGAATTCCTGGTTTATTTCTGAAGAATATAGTTTATTGTAAAACTGGTAAAAAACATGATTTATTTCTTCGGGTGAACTGGTTAGCTTCCCTGCTGAGTTCTTTATGACTGGGATTGTTGATTTTTCTTTGTTACGTTGAATTTGATTTGCTAAGTATTTACCTGATTTATTGCTATGGTGGAAGTTTTCCTGCCTTAGACGGTGAATCATAAATTGAGTGTGTTGAGTATTTCATTGAGTTTGAATTGAGTATATTGAGTATTTCATTGAGTTTGAATTTATGTTTCCTAAGTTTTGCCTGTGTTTCTTCAGTTGGGTTGCTTGCATTGGTTTCTTCTAACTGTTTAATTTTATTGTTGAGTTCTACTTCCTGTTCTTTTTCCTTCTTTTTTTGTATACTGAATATGAGATGATTCTTCCTCTGAGTACTGCTTTTCCTGTTTCCCACAGAAGGGAAGGAGATGATTCAGGGGAGTTGTTCACTTCTAGAAAGAATGCCCACTCTCTCCCAACAAAGCTGATGAAATTTGGGTCTTGTAAGAGGGATGTATTAAAACGCCATTTGCTAGATGGTTGCTGCTGGTTAGTTATGTTCCATTTAATTGTAACTGGGGCATGATCGCTAATGACTATGGGATGAATTGTTGAATCAGAGATATTTTTCATTATAGAGTTGCTGATTAGAAAATAATCAATACGGGAATAGGAGTGGTGGACCGGAGAGAAAAAAAGAGTAGCATTTGGAGTCTGGGTGCTGAAGCCGCCAACAATCGCCAAGGCCGGAATCGCTCATGAACTGTTTTATTGTTTTTGTGGATTGCCAGATTTGTTTGCTTTTAGAGTGATCAGATCTGTCAATTGTGGGGTCTGTATTGAAGTCGCCTGCGATTATGATGGGACAGCCAGATAGAGTTGAGATGGAGGTGAAGAGGTTCTGAAAGAAAACTGGGTTGTCTGTATTAGGGCCATAAACATTAACAATTGTTACAGGGGTATTGTGAATTGAGATGTTTATGATGACAAAACGTCCTTCTGGGTCTGTGATGGTGGTGTTATGGATGAATGAGATTCTTTTGTTAATCAGAATGCAAACTCCCCTTTGTTTTGTATTGTAATGAGCTGAGAAAATGCGATTAAATTGTCCTGATTTGATACGGGTGTAGTCTAATTCTGAGAGATGAGTTTCTTGTAGGAGACATATGTCAGCTTTTAAACTATCCAAATGATTTAAGATTTTAAGCCTCTTCACCTGAGATCCAATCCCACGGATGTTCCATGTCAGGAAGTGGTACCATGTTGTGATTGTGCAGTTATGAAAATGTTTGATAAAATGGGTATTGTGTGTGTGAGAGTGTGTGCAGGTGTCAGTTAGATAGGAGAGGGAGAAGGGGGGGTGGAGGCATAGGTATGTAATGTGGTGTGCGAATGAGATGTAAAGGGTAGGGGCTGAGAAGAATATAGAGAATAAGGAGGTAGGAATTTGGTTCTGGAGTGGTGACAGCATGAAAATGTCCTGTTTAGCATTGAAAACATACAGATCATAATTTGACTTTAGCCTATAGACATAATAAACAAACACACAGACAGGACACACAAGCAAACATGTATAGACAAAACACAATGAATAACATTAAGCATTGAGAGAGCAAGAGAGAATGGGTGGGTAGGGGGAGCAAAAGTCAAAGTCAAAGTCAAAGTCAGCTTTATTGTCAATTTCTTCACATGTTCCAGACATACAAAGAGATCGAAATTACGTTTCTCACTATCCCACGGTGAAGACAAGACATATTTTACCAATTAAAGTCCACAGACAAACATAACATTCAAGTAAACAAAAAAGTAAGTAAATAAGAGGGCACATATAATAATGAAAAAAATAAGAGCAGCAAAATTTGGTTGAAATTGTGCATAGACAGTCAATAAAATACTAGTGCAAAGTCAGGCCAATAAAAGGCTTGGGTAGTTCTGTTTGACCTAAGTAAGAAAGAAAGTGACATAGTGGTGCAAGTTATGTAAGAGCAGCAGAAGTGTTGTGTTTTCAGGACACAAGTGTACAAGTGTGCAAGTGGAGTAGTGCACGCGGCCATTGTGGGTCCAATGTCCAATGTCCAGGATGTTATGTAGCTGAGGGTGGGGGGGGGGAGAGGAGGGAGAGAGTTCAGCATCCTTACAGCTTGGTGTATGAAGCTGTTGGTGAGTCTGGTAGTGCGGGAGCGCAGGCTTCTGTACCTCTTCCCAGAGGGCAGTAGATCGAACAGATTGTGAGCGGGGTGACTTGCATCACTCACAATTTTGGTCGCCTTGCGGGTGAGGTGGGTGGTGTAAATGTCCTTCAGGGAGGGGAGTGAAGCACCAATAATCCTTCCAGCTGTGTTCACTATGCGCTGCAGGGCTTTCCTGTTGTATTCAGTGCAGCTTCCGCCCCACACAGCGATACAGCTGGAGAGGATGCTCTCAATGGTGCCTCGGTAGAATGTGGTCATGATGGCTGGTGGAGCACTTGCTCGCCTGAGTTTCCGCAGGAAGTACAGGCGGCGCTGAGCTCTCTTCGCCAGTGATGCAGTGTTGGTGGTCCAGGAGAGGTCTTCGCTGATGTGCACCCCCAGGAATTTGGTGCTGCTCGCTCTCTCCACCACAGCACCGTCGATGGTCAGTGGCAGGTGTTGGGTGTGACCTCTCCGGAAGTCAACAACAATCTCTTTGGTCTTGCTGACGTTCAGCAGGAGGTTGTTGTCCCTGCACCACGTGGTCAGATGGTCGACCTCCAACCTGTATTGAGTCTCGTCGCCCTTGGTGATGAGACCCACCAGAGTTGTGTCGTCAGCAAATTTCACTATGTGATTGTTGCTGTAGGTTGCAGTGCAGTCATGCGTCAGCAGGGTGAAGAGCAGCGGACTGAGCACGCAGCCTTGGGGGGCCCCTGTGCTCAGTGTGATGCTGCTTGAGGTATTGTTGCCAACACGTACTACTTGAGGCCTCTGACAGAGGAAGTCCAGTAGCCAGTTGCAGAGGTAGGTACTGAGTCCCAGTTTGTCAAGTTTGCAGATGAGTTGTTGTGGTATTATGGTGTTGAATGCAGAACTGAAGTCTATAAACAGCAATCTCACATATGAGTCTCTTTTTTCCAGGTGGGTGAGGGCTGGGTGGAGGGCAGAGCAGATTGCATCCTCTGTAGACCGCTTGGCTCGGTATGCAAACTGGAAGGGGTCCAGGGTGGGGGGGAGAATGGATTTGATGTGTGACATGACAAGCCGCTCAAAGCACTTCATGATGATGGGTGTCAGTGCCACAGGGCTGTAGTCATTGAAGCAGGATGGACCAGTTTTCTTCGGCACAGGTATGATGGTGGCAGCTTTGAAACATGATGGGACGATGGCTTGCTTCAGGGAAGTGTTAAAGATGTCTGTGAAGACATCCTTAAGCTCCCCTGCGCAGTCCTTCAGCGCACGACCTGGGATGTTGTCTGGACCTGTTGCCTTACGGGTGTTGATAGCAGCAAGTGTCCTCTTCACGCTGTCGGCAGAGAGGCACAGGGGCTGCTCATGTAGAGGGGGATGGGTCTTCTGTGGGCAGGTGCTGTTTTGTGCTTCAAAGCGAGCAAAGAAGCGGTTCAGGTTGTTGAGCAGAGGGATGTTGCTCTCACAGCTCTGTGGCGTGGGCTTGTAGTCCGTGAGGGCCTGAATGCCCTGCCATAGGCTTTGTGCGTTCCTGCTGTCTTTGAAGTGGGTGGTTATCTTGTGAGTGTATTCCTTTTTTGCTTCCTTGATGCCACGGGACAGGTTGGCTCTCGCTGTTCTCATGCCAGCTTCATCCCCAGCTCTGTAGGCTTTGTCTCTGGCCCTCAGCAGCCTGAGGACATCCCCTGTCAGCCATGGCTTCCAGTTAGCCCGAGTGATGATGTCTTTTGTGTGGGTCACATCATCGATGCACTTGGTGATGTAAGAGGTTACAGTGTCTGTATACTCCTCTATGTCTGTCCGGTTGTTGTAAGTGGCTGCCTGCTTAAACATTTCCCAGTCTGTTGTGTCAAAGCAGTCTTGAAGAGCATCGGAGGCTCCCTCAGGCCACACTTTTACCTGCTTACGAACCGGTTTGTTCGCCTTTACCCTTTGTCTGTATGCGGGCATTAGCATAACAGTTATATGGTCTGAAAGTCCAATGTGGGGGAGGGGGGTGGCTTTGTATGCTCCTTTGTGTGTAGTGTAGACCAGGTCCAGGATGTTATCTCCTCTTGTTGGAAAAACAACATGCTGGTGTAGCTTTGGAAGTACAGTTTTAAGATCAGCATGGTTAAAATCTCCAGTGAAGATGGTGAAACCGTCTGGGTGTGCCGTCTGTTGTTCACTGACAGCCTGGTACAGTTCACTGAGAGCCGCGTTCTTATCGCTGTTGTTGTTGGTAGGCGGGATGTATACTGCGACTAGCAGAATTGCAGTAATTTCCCTTGGCAGGTAAAAAAGGAGTGAAACATAAGAAGAAAGAAGAGAGAGGTGATCCAAGCATCAGTAGGCTACAGTGGGTTAGAGAGAGTTGAGGGTGACAATGTTATAATCAAGATGAGTGTTGGCGTGAGGTATAATGTGCTATAGCCAGGTGGTGATATTGGGGTTGCGATACAGAGTTCCATTGACATACAGTTTATCGACTGACAGTAGCCTACCGATTTTTTGTGTTTGTGTTTTGACATACACAAAACATAAACACAAAAAATCGGTAGGCTACTAGCTTGAGTTGCTGCAGCTACAGTGCTACACTAGGAGCATCTTTGAAATCATGCCCCCCAGAGTGTAGCACTGTAGCTGCCTTGCTAATCTTGCTTTTGGCTGCAGTAACTTGAGCTAGGTCGCACCGATTGTTTCCTTACTGACAGTTCTTGGTCCATTTCAGAAGCACATATTTAATATTTCCAAGACTGCGTTTTATCATCTTATAAATATATCTAAGGTTAGATGCCTTTTAACTCAAGCAGACCCTGAAAAGCTGGTTCATGCTTTTATATCTAGTCGATTAGACTATTGTAACACACTTTTTGCTGGACTGACAAAACAGACAAACTCCAGCTTATCCAAATGCCGCAGCCAGAGTACTGACCAGAACACAAAGATCTCACCACATCACTCCAGTATTAAAATCACTCCATTGGCTCCCAGTAAAGCAAATAATTGATTTTAAAATACTTCCGATTATTTTTAAATCATTGATGGGCGTAGCTCCCTCCTTTCTGACATGCTCATTGCATAATATACACCAGATCCCTAAGATCCTCAGGTAAAGGGCTCCTTGCAATACCCAGAATTCACTCAAATTCAGCACATTAGTCACTAAGGACTGCTCCAACAATGTATTGTATGTTTTTGTGCCAAAATGAAATAAATAAATGAAATATGAAATCAATAAATAAAATATTAAATAAATAAAAAAGTTAAATAAATAAAATATGAAATAAATAAATAAAAGATTAAATGAAAAAAATAAAAACATATACACATTGGCATTATTGTTTTAAAATCAAACTAAAACATATTTATTCTCACAAGCTTTTAATTAGGCTTTTAAGGCTATTTAAGTAATGTAATTGTTTATTATTTTAAATTATTATTATTATTTTATTTTTTAATATTTTGTATTATTGATCATTTAATTATTTATTATAATTATTTTTATTTTTTATTCACTTGTTATTGTATGTATTTTAACATCCATCTTCTTATGTTTATCAAATTTATCATTATTGTTTGGTCATGTCGTGTTTGTTGTTTTTCTCTTTCATTTGGAGCACATTGGGTCTGTGCTTGTCACATTAAATGTGCTATATAAATAAAGTTTACTTTACCTACTTTGAGAAACAGAGATCTATGTGACAATGGCCGGAGTTTTCCTTTAAGCAATCAGGAGGGGGTTTACTAAACATACTTAGGCCTACTGCACAGCTAACAGCTATTGCACTCAACGGCAACTCATTTACATTCAAGCTGGGTTTGAGACTGCACATTGCACAGATGCTCAACTGAAAAACCTGTCTATGGGCTGACAACCCTCCAAAAAATAAAAAAAAAGATTCTTGTCTGTTTGGGTGGGCAAGACACAATGCTTGGGTGGGCCCTGGCTAGGCCTTAAGTAGGTGATATTAATATGGTCATACTCATACTTGTCCTGTGATGCACAGTAACATTGAGCAACAGCTCTGTTCACACTGACTGCTGGGTTTATTTCCAGACTCATCGAGGAACGGAGGAACCAAAACACCATTATACATCTTCATCCTTGTTGCTGTGCTGCCGTTGTTACTGCTGCTGGGAGTGGTCATATTCCTGTACATGAGACACAAAGGTAGGCTAATACACACATGTATGCACGAACACACACACACACACACACACAACAAAACATCTTTTAAATGCAAAACACTTTGTTCTATTAGGCCAAAAAGGGGAAATTACAAAATCAGGACAGATACAAGAGGATGAGCAAAAGGTAAGTTTATACAGCTATGCTTTTTTGACTCTGTACTGGGCATTGTGTTTATTCCATTTGCAAATGACTTGTGACAGTGTTCCGTCTTTTTTATTCAGTGTGTGTGTGTGTGTGCGCATGTATATGTGTTTACCTAATCTCAAGTCTGCAATGCTTGATTTCTGTAGGATGACACTAGGGTGTACTGCACTGTTCAGGAAACCAGAGATGACATGTTCACACGAGTAGAAAACCAGGTTAGAGTGAATAAAATACTTAAAGGAAAATTCCGGTATTTAGCAATTTGAGTCCCTTTTCTGGTTTGTTTTGGATGAACTAGAGTGGTGGACACCAAATGTTGACGATTGGTCCTGTCGACACCACTAACCACTCGGTAAGTTGCACAGTTTTGAAAACGAACCTTAATGGTTGTTTTAGGACATGTTTGAGCATACCTGTAGGCAGCCACTCTGACTAGTCAAAGGCAATTCAAAACGAGTCAGAAAAGTCGAGACAGGGCCAATCGTAAAAATTTCGGTGTTCACCACTCTAGTTCATCCAAAACAAACCAGAAAAGGGACTCAAAGTGCTAAATACCGGAATTTTCCTTTAAAATGCCTTTAAATAATTATGTGTGTAAATAAATTTGTATGTATTTTATGTACATTTGTTTATGTGTACATGCAAACAACACTGTACAGTGTGATATGTATGCTCTAAACTTTTCAGTATGGTATCAGTTGGAAAATGACATGTTGTTTCCTGTAGGACGAGGTGACCTACTCAACCGTGATCCATAGTAACAAACACAGAGCAGCCCAAGTGGAGATGGACACAGACGACAGCACAGAATACGCCAGAATCAAGAGAACATGAGCCAAGACACCCTAATAACCCCTGTGCTACATGCAAACATATTTATATTATAGTGTTTCGGGTTTACCTTTGAGTGTTTCCAACATTCCAGCATTTCAATGTAATTTGCAATGTTCACATCTATAATGTTCTATACTTGTCACGCTGTTATCACTTTTTGGTAACACTCCATAATAAGGTGCCATAATAAATAGCAAACTAGTAATTACCTAACCCTTTGTTAATATTTGTTAATATTTGTTAAGCAGCGAAGCTGCGAAGGCCCCCATTGAGTTACTAGCTTTTCCTATTATTATTATTAGGGGTCCGAGCAGCGTAGCTGCAGGACCCCTATTGTTTCTGTACCGTTCATTTTTGGCCAAAATTCTGTAAAAGTCATACTGCAGCCTAAACCGTAACTCCAAAACTCTTCAAATTTTCAGGTATGGTTACCAGTATCCCCCTCTGCCCATAACCCAAAATTTGGGGTACTGCACCCAAAGGTGGCGCTATTGGAAAAAAAAGTTAATTATGCTAATTTCTCTTTACCAGATTGACCTAGACTCAAAATTCTTTCATCATATTAATCTCTACATTCAGATGCATCTTTTTCACCCTGGTCTTATGCTCTAAATTTTTTTACTTTTGCCACAATTTCATATAAAAGCCAAACATCATAAAAAGTTTCACAGGCTTCAAAAATGATCAAATCTTCACCAAAATTCTCACAGACAATGTTTAGACAAAGCCTCACAAAAGCTATCAAAAGAATTTGGATATGTTGTTCCATTTCAGAGATATAGACCAATAAAGTTCGACCACTCAGCCCATTTCTCCTATATCACCTATATTCCTATATGAGTATTTTTTTTTCCTTGGAGAGCAACCATACAACCATCATTATGTGGATACCATTAACAGTGCACATTTTCAGATCTGTACTCTTTTTTATAAAGCCCTTAATTCTATTGTACAAGGATACAAGGAAGTTTATTGTCACATGCATATAGTTACTGGAAGTAAGAAATGCAGTGAAATTATGTCTTGTGTCAGCCTATTTGTGCATTAATGGGGGGGGGGGTGCAGTAGAAGAGGGGTTTAGTAGATTAAGTGGCACCCAAGGAGCACCCAAGAGCAACAGGGGCAAGGAAAAACTCCCTTACCAAGGAAGAAACCTTGGGCAGATCCACGGCTCAAGGGGCTAACCCAACTGCCAGGGGTCTTGGTGTGTGTGTTGGGGGGATGACAGGGGAGATGGGATAGTGTGCTGTGTATGTGGGGAGAGGGCAGTGTGCAATATGTGTGTTGGAGAAGCTTCCTCATGAGACAATGTGCTGTGTATTGGGGGGGGGGGTGGGGGGTGGGGGGGGGGGGGGGGGTGGGCAGTGTGCTGTAAGTATGTAGAGGATGTGTGTTGGAGAAGATCCTGAAGACAATGTGCTGTGTATGTGTGGGGGGGGGGGGGGGGGGGGCAGTGTGCAGCAAGTATGTAGAGGAGGCTTACTGTAGCAAGCAGTGTGCTGTATGTATGTGAAGTGATGACAGTGATGATGTAAGTGTGTGTGTTGGGGATGGGGGGGGGCAGAAAGGCTAGGCAATCAAGGACATGGGTAGATGGAGGAGAAATCAAAAATAATAAATAAAAAGTGTGCAAAAGTTGGAGAAAGTCAGATATGTGTGTGTGTTTTGACGTGTGATGAAATAAGAAAATAAATAAAAGGTCTGTAGCATAGGGAGAGGGATGTAAAAGTGCTAAGTCTTGTAGGTGTGTGTGTGGGGGGGGGGGGGGGGGGGGCAGAAAGGCTAGGCAATCAAGGACATGGGTAGATGGAGGAGAAATCAAAAATAATAAATAAAAAGTGGGGGGGGGGGGGGGGTCATGAGTGCTGAGGAGTGAATGAGTGCAAAGTCAGTATAGTGTGAGTTCAGAGTTGGGAAATGTTTGAGAGTGCTGAGGAGTGAATGTGTGCAAAGTCAGTATAGTGTGAGTTCAGAGTTCTGATGGCCTGGGGATAAAAACTTCTCCTGAGTCTCTCAGTTCTGGCTTTGTGACTACATAGGCGTCTTCTTGATTTCAGCGGTAGGAATAATCCATTGTTAGGATGAGAAGAGTCCTTCAGAATCTTTTGGGCTCTTAGGAGTACTCTTCTGGAATAGATATCTTGTAGAGCAGGGAGTTGAGTTCTTATAGTACGTTCAGCTGAGAGCACTACTCTCTGCAGAGTACTACAATCTCTAACTGTGGAGTTCCCATACCAGGTGATGATGCTACCAGTTAGAACACTCTCAACCGCTGAAGTGTAGAAGGCCTTCATGATGGATGTAGAAACTTTGAATTTCCTTAGCTGACGAAGGAAGTAGAGTCGTTGTCTGGACTTCTTCAGAACATATTGAGTGTTAACAGTCCATGTTAAGTCTTCAGTAATGTGGACACCAAGGTATTTAAAACGTGTGACTCTCTCTACAGGTTGCCTGCTGATCATTAGTGGGGTGTAACTGTAGTTCTGCTGCTGCCTTCTGTAATCCACTACCATTTCCTTGGTTTTATTGATATTCAGTGTCAAGCTGTTAGATTGACACCACTGTGCCACCTCATCAACCTGATCCAAGTAGAACTGTTAATTGTTGTTACTAATCAGGCCCAAGATCACTGTGTCATCTGCAAACTTGATGATGGAGGTATGACTACTGTTGGCTTTGCAGTCATGTGTGTAGATGTTGTACAGCAGTGGACTCAAAACACAGCCTTGGGGAGCACCAGTGCTGATGGTTAATGAGTCAGATGTCAGACCCCCCACTCTAACCACTTGTGAACGTTTGGTGAGGAAGTCAAATATCCAGTGACACCGGGTGGTGTTCAGTCCTAAGGCCTTCATCTTTGTGACCAAGGTGAGAGGTACTATCATGTTGAATGCTGAACTAAAGTCAATGAACAGCATCCTCACATAATTCCCATTCCCCTCCTCCAGGTGAGTTAAGGTGGTGTGCATGAGGTTTGAGATGGCATCCTCTGTAGACCTGTTGGCTCTGTAAGCAAATTGGAGGGGGTCGAAGGAGGCAGGGAGGGATGAGCAGATAATGTTTTTCACAAGCTTCTCAAAACACTTCATCACTGTAGACGTCAGGGCTACTGGGCGGTAGTCATTCAGACATGATGGACTTTTGTTTTTCGGTACTGGAACAATAACAGACTGCTTGAGGCAAGTAGGAACTGTCTCTTGAGCCAATGATGTGTTAAAGATATAAGTGAACACAGGAGCTAACTGAGCAGCGCAGGATTTCAAAACCCTGTTAGAAATTCCATCCGGTCCAGTAGCTTTTCTACAATTTACCCTCCTAAAGGCATTGCTCACATCGACCTCAGAGACACAGAAAGGTGCATCCTCATTTGCTTCACATGCTGCAGCTAGTCCAATATAGTCTGTGTTTTTCATGTCAAAGCGAGCATAAAAAGCATTAAGTTCATCAGGGAGGGCTTTACTCACATTCATCATAGGAGAGGACTTTCTTTCAAAGCCAGTGATGGTTCGGAGTCCTTTCCACACTCGTGCTGGATCACCCTCCAAGAAATCAGCTTCAACTCTGTCTCTATAGCGCCGCTTAGCATCTTTAATAGCTCTACGTAAACTATAAGATGCTGCTTTGTAATCCGTCATATCCCCTGAAATAAGCCCAGCATTATAAGTCATGGTGCGTGTCTTTAATGCCGTTCTCACTTCTCTATCCACCCATGGCTTCTGGTTAGGGAAGCTTCGGATCTTTACAGTTGGGATGATGGAATCAGTTAGCATATTGATGTAACTCAAAGATACTTCCGTAAACTCATTGATGTCAGCAGAGTTCGTCTTGAACATCTCCCAGTCAACGTTGCTAAGGGCGTCCTGTAGCCTGGCTTCCGATTGGTCAGTCCAGCGCTTGACCTCCTTCGTCACTGGGGGGTCCGTCCGACTTCTCTGTTTGTACATAGGCAGTAGGAAAACAGCGGCATGATCTGATTTTCCGAAAGCTGGTAGAGACTTCGCTTTTTTTTCGTTGAATAAAAATTGTCAAATGTATGCTAGGCATTTTCTGTTGTGTGTTTGCCAACACACATTTTCACCATGTGAATGTGACTGCCAAATATGTAGGATTGTCAGTGGGATAATGCCTAGTGCAGGTGTTTGTTAGGTTGAGAGTTCAAATCCCCGGTAGTGCTTTAGGCTCTAGCTCGAATACTATTGGTTAATGAAGATTCACACCATTGAACAGCACCTGAATGACATCAGTCAATCAACATTCACACTCATCAGTTGCCAAGAATCAGAATGCCGGGACTCTATTACATTTAGGGGAACTTCTTTGTTTACTATTTTTCCTTCATCATTACGTCTATCATATTTATATTTCATCCATTAGTGTTCATCTCTACAAATGTCTAATTGCCCCAGAATTTCAAAAAGTTTTCAGGTGTACTCTTTTAGGGAAGCCCTTCATTTTATTGTCAAATGTATGCTTGGAATTTTTCTTGTTGTGTGTTTACCAATACACATTATTACTATGTGAATGTGACTACCAACATGTAGAGTTGACAGTGGCTTAGTGGGATAATGCCTTGTACTGGTGATCCTTACGTTGAGAGTTCAAATCCCACTTGAAGCATTAGTGTTAGAATACTGTTAGGTTGTGGATGTTAGCATACTACAATAGAATGCTGTACGGTTGTGGAGGTTAGCACACTATAACATTACAGCTACTTGTCAATATGGACTTGTAGTGCAGGGCAAGTATAACTGTATAATGATAGGCTTATTGACTCCGACACAGCTGTAACCTATAATTGGGGGCGAAGCTGCGAAGGCACCCATTGAGTTACTAGCTTTTCCTATTATTATTTATCTGCCATTGGAGTCTATGGCAGCCCATAGAACGCCTGGCTAAAAAGTGCTGATTTTTTGGCAGAAAGTTTCGGGACACTCCACTGACCATTCACACTCATTTACGGACCTCTAAACCCAGCCATCTAGCGCCACCAACAGGTCAAAATCTGGCCGAAAATTGAACCGCTGGGTCTAAAGTTATGAAATTTGGCACACTGATTCAGCACTGTCCCATGATCACTCTCACCAATTTCCAGAACTCTATGCCCAACACTCTAGCGCCACCAATGGGTCGAACCTGGATTGCATTCACGCATGTGACCATTGAACGGTGCCTCCGATTTTCACATATCAGGAACCGCTGGAATCCCTGGACCAACCTGAGTTCAATGACCCCTATTACGTCACTTTCCTCCATATTGGACCTCCGCCATATTGGATTTAGTCCAAACTCTACGAAAAGTTTCAGCGGTCAGAAATTTCATCCGATTTTCACGGAACTTGGCGGAGATGATCTTCTGCCCGAGCCGCACAAAAGATACTTGTCAGATTTTTCAATTTCATTTTTGTTTGCCCGTGACAGCCAATCACACATGGCGACAATGCCGCCTAACAGGAAGTGGGCTAACATCTCGGCTACGCTTTAATGTATGAAGTCCAAACTTGGTACAGGGACTTGGTGTCTGATTGTGAGGACGCACTAGGAAATTGGCATCATTTGGCCTCTACAGGGGGCGCTGCAATACAGGAAGTGAGCTTGTATCTCAGCAACGCTTTGATGTACGAAGTCCAAACTTGGTATAGAGACTTGGTACCTGATTGTGGGGATGCACTAGGAAATTGGCGTCATTTGGCCTCTACAGGGGGCGCTGCAATACAGGAAGTGAGCTTGTATCTCAGCAACGCTTTGATGTATGAAGTCCAAACTTGGTACTGGGACTTGGTATCTGATTGTGAGTAGGAAATTGGCATCATTTGGCCTCTATAGGGCGAGCTGTAATACAGAAAGTGGGCTCATATCTCAGCAACGCTTCGTTGTATGAAGTCCAAACTTGATACATGGACATATTAGCTGATTGTGAGGACATGCAAGGAAAGTGGTCTCATTTGGCCTCTAGGGGTGTTGCAATAAAGAATGTGAGCTCACATCTCAGCAACACTTTGGCGTATGAAGTCCAAACTTGGTAGACGGACATGGGAGCTCATTGTAAGAACGCACAAGGACATTGGTGAAATTTGGCCTCTAGGGGCGCTGTAACAAAGTAAATGAGCTTATTTCTCAGCCGTTCTTTATCCAATTGCCATCAAACTTGCTGTGAGTGCTTGTTCATGCCATGGCAACGCCATTCCTGCTATAGCGCACTGCTTGGCCCCCGCATTGCTGCTTGCAGCTATATTTGTTACTAAAATATCTATTTGGCACAAGTTAATAGTTTTTTCATCATTAATTCAATATTAGTTGTTTGCATAAAATCTGTATATTAATATTTTAACAAATCTATTAACTAATATTGTATCAATATGTGTTAATAGTTAACTAAATATCTTTTTGGCACTAATTAACATTTATTTCTTACATCATTTAAATGTTAACTGTTTATTTACAAACTATATACTAATATAAACTTTAATGACATATTATTAAGTGTGCTTGCAAAGCACACTTATTGTTCTTCTTTTTAGTTTTATTATTAAGTGTGCTTGCAAAGCAGCACACTTATTGTTCTTCTTATTAAGTGTGCTTAATTGTTCTTCTTAAGTTTTATTATTAAGTGTGCTTGCAAAGCAGCACACTTATTGTTCTTCTTAAGTTTTATTTTTCCCGTCTCCCTAATTTTTTGTCAGCTCTAGCGCCTAGGCCCTTTGAGACAGAAACACCGTTCCAACTTTAAAACGTCCGGTGAGTACCGGTGTAAGTTGGTCACGAAGATGACGTCAGGTGGGCGTGTCGCTCGTCCGCCATATTGGATTGAACAGAAAGCAAAACTAAATTTTCACAGGTCACAAATTTGGTCCGAACGCCACGAAACTTGACGTACATTATCCTTGGACCAAGTCTCACAAAAGTTACCAGAAGGATTTTTGATTTTCGAAAGCGTTTGCCCGTCACAGCCAAACTAAATCGGCGGCGAAGCTCCGAAACAGGAAGTCGTCCATATCACAGGAACACTGTCACATATCGATACCAAATTTTGCATAAGATAAAAAAAAAAAAGAAAACATTCCAAAAGTTTCCATCATTTCGCAAACCACCCACCCATATTTGGTAACTATTACCTTTCACATTTGCAGTTGTACCGCTACCACAATGCCTTCCAAGTATGCGCAATGTCTATGGGCAGCCTTGCCCAATCACAAAATCCTTGCTCTGCTATGGGATAGTATGGACTTACAAACTGAAATAGAAGGGAGAACAGTAGCTATATATAGCTTACATAATAGAGTTGTTTTCACATTGACGGTATTCAAATTAAAATTTTCCTTATTGTTAAATGTTATGATGGGAGAGTATTATTAAAAATGTTACAAGTATGCAAATTCATATGTTTACGGGAAATTAGGTTTTACTGGGTTGTTTTGTTGTAAAGACATGCAAGGCATTCTGGGCCATGTAATAGACAAATAGTGGTCGGCAGCGTTAACTTGATTTCCATACATATTAATATGAATAGGTGTTTCTGTAAACCTAGGGACAATAAACAGCCATCTCTGTTACAAAAACGACCAGGTAATCGCTCACTGAAGAGGAAACTATGATAAAAACATTGTTTTCCTCAAAGCATGGATTTGACGACAGTACAAGCCGGACATGTCACGTTAATGTTAAATACATCTGAACGCTAGGTGGCAACGTTGTATTACATTTCACATACATATGGTGACATCATTAAAATTATGTGAGCTTCACAAGTAAGTAAGGTGCAAATATTATGTAATTTATAATGGGAAATTATTGGAAATGTTATTTCTTGTTTATTCTAATTGCAAACCACACACATCCATTCGTAATCACACGTACACATTTAATACTGAAAGACACTCATTTCGTTTATTTGATGTTGCCCCTAGCAACCCTGGGTGCAGCCTACAGTAGTCCAGTTTCAGAGTGACGAGTTTGTGGCCAAACAGGTGCCCAAAATATCGGTTGTCTACAGGAGCTAACAATCGCGAGGGAACTTGCATTGTAGGCATAACTAAGGGATGCAATAACACCACCAACAACCAAAACTAGCCTACTCATTGTCAACATGTACATTAAATGTAACGTTTCATGTGAATCAAATTAAAATATTTTCTTTGCAAGTAGGCATATGGTGACAGATTAATTTAATAATGCTGCTGTGTGAATCACGGTAAGCACGAATGAAGTGGCCACTTCTTAATGGGACCCACTGTATGGAAGTGGGCTGCCTGATTTACAGACGGTGGTTTAGAGTAATATGAAGTATTCCTTTATTCTGAGATACATCTGAGATAGGCTACATCAATAGGCTCTCAAAACAATCCCAGGCTAACAAAACAATCCCAAACAGACATAAGGTCTTTATAGAGCAAATCCATATAGATTATTTGACAAATAAACCAGTAAAACATAATTTGTCGGATGGAATATATAACATTCACACTCATAGCTCATATTTTTTTAAATAAATCAGTGAAAAAGTATCCTGACAAACAAGCAGCTTTTTAATGCCTTAGTCATATTTCATAATTTCAATTCCTCTGTAGGTTACCTGATAGCCCAGTTTGAGAGGCGCAAGACGCGTGACATTATTTATTTTTGCAGCCAATCACTGCTGTCATTTTATTTTATTGATTTGATCTCAGTCATAGAAGCTAAATTCGAAGGCAGGCCAAAGGTAAAATCCAACGAACCACATTCAACCTGCAAGCCAATAGTTGAATAGCCCTCGAGCTTTTGAGATATTGCCACTGCTCCAACACTGAAAGGCACTGTTAGAATGCCTGGATCAAGCCAGGTTCAGCATAGCGTATGCCACTGTCTGCTCACATTGGTGACCGGACCAGGGCAAGCACACTTTCGCAGTTCCCGCCGGAAATGCAGTCTAGTTTATCTGATTAGCTTTGTGGAGAATTTATGGAATTAATGGTGTATGGCTTTAGGGTCTTGTGGGGTGTATAAGGCACCCTACTGCCAGTGGTTGGTTGTGTGAGAGTTTGCACACCTCTTCTTCCACTTCATCCTTATTGGATACCTTTGTGGTTGGCTGTCCTGTAATTGGTGACCCTCTGTCTAGTGTTTGAAAGTAGTGTACTCTTTGCCTTTGGAAGTACTATTTGGTTGCTGCTTGAATTTGGTGAAATTCAGGGGAGGGGTGTAACAGAGTTAGAAATATAGTTTAGTGTTTGTATGTGATTTTCTCCGTAATGTTGCCATAGCTGATCAGAAGCCGTATGCTTTGCATTGGGTAGGTTGACTGTATAAAGCACTCTCCACTTTGTTTTAATTTTGTAACTGTAAAATGTTGTTTACGTTGAAAACTTCGATATACCACCTGTATTATATTACTTTACATGTATTGTTAGGATTTGGTAGCAATTCTAGCAACTTAGAGAACGTTTATTAATGTTTTCATTATGACTACGAGTTCATACACACGAGTCTGGAAACTCCGCTAGCAACTTTCCATGCATTCAGTGTAGTTTAGCTTAGTGCTCATGGAAAGTGCAATTCAGTCTAGCAGGAAATTAATGTACATTTTGTTTAGCATTATGTTTATGCATTACCTCCGTATGGTCTACGTCTGTGAGTGTTTAGTGAGTCTCAGAATAATAATAAACTCGTTCTGTTCACCTGAACATTCTATGTCGCACGTCTCCCTTGCTAGTAGGGCTGACAGTGATGGTATAGGAATCATGCATGTAATATAGCCCATTCAACTACTTCTTTTTATTTTGCTTGTGCAGATGCTGTTTTATGTATGCCAGTGCCTGAAGGCATGTTTTGTTTTAACTTTTCCTAAAGGAATAAATGTGATAAGCCAGTTTTGGTCTCAGTCCCTTCACTGTCTGACTAATAGTTATATATTACTAATATATTAATAAAGCTTAACCAACTTTATTATAAGGGTCCCCCATACTGATAGTTATATATTACTAATATATTAATTAAGCTTAACCAACTTTATTATAAGGGTCCCCCATACTGATAGTTATATATTACTAATATATTAATTAAGCTCAACCAACTTTATTATAAGGGGCCCCACGCTTATAGCTATATACTACTAATATATTAATTAAGCTTAACCAACTTTATTGCAAGCATTTCTGGCGCCGACAAGAGTGGCGGCATGTCAAGGTAGCTCCGTGTTTTTTTTCTTGAATTTCCCATTCGGGATCAATAAAGTATCTATCTATCTATTGTAAGGGTCCTATGGGGAGTGGTTTATATTGGGATAGGCAGAAGCACAGTTTAATATCAATTAGTTAAATAATAATAAGTCATTAACTTTTCTATTAACATATAGTTTGTAAATAAAACATTTAACATTTAAATGATGTAAGAAATAACTATTAATTAATGCCAAAAATACATTTAGTTAACTATTAACACATATACAATATTAGTTAATAGATTTGCTAAAACATTAACATACAGATTTTATGCAAACAACAAATATTTAATTGATGATGAAAAAACTATTAACTTGTGCCGATATGTTAGTAACAATTAACAAATACTAGATGTACCGCATAGCGGTACAAAATATGACCGCCGCTCAGTCCTGTACATCCGTTCCGCGAAAATAAATCACACTTCAATTTGTCTCCATATTTTACTCCATCCCCCACTCTTGAAACTTTTGTGTATGCTTGTTTGGCATGCCTGAGTGTGTGTGTGCGGCTGCACAGAAAGTAGCCTACTGGTGCTGAAAAGGTGAATAGATTGTAGAATAGCCAAAGAAGATGTAGCATTGTTATAAAACCTTTAAAATCTCTAAACAATCACAAGTAGGGCAGGTCATCACAGTTCATCCATTGCAACTGGATTGATGAAAGGTCACTTACACCTGTAGGCTACATTGTATTTGGGAAAAGCAAAAGGTATCAGCATAATGTTATTTATTTATTTATTTATTTATTATGTATTTATAAACAAAAACATCTCTGTCAGTTCCATGCCGTTTTCAACAGCTATCAAAAACAAAGGTCATTTTTGGATGGATGGATTTTTTGTGAATGTTTCTTCTTCTACATAAGATTTTAGTCATCTTTAGTTCATGTAATACTTTATTGTCAATGCACAAATTAAGTAACAGTAGTCTGAAACGTTATTGTTAATGCACAAATTAAGTAACAGTAGTCTGAAACGAAATGCTGTTTTACATCTAAACAGTGGTGCAAATAACTGACATGTCCAAATGGGCCTTGATGAAATGCGTCGCTAGACTGTTCATACACATTTTAACGGGCCAAAGTTGAAGAGCTTTTGTCCGTTATTGTTCACACACACAAATGAGTGATTATGAGCCAGGTTGATGTGGGCCCTTGAGACCAACATACCATAAAAGATTCACAGAGAACTGTGTTTGCCCTACCCTCCTTTCGGGGGGTCCAGTCCAGCGGGGGGGCTGCAGATGAAAATGAAAAATGACGGTTCCATGCTATCCATGTGGGGGTACATGCCCACCAAGTTTTGTGTACCCCGGTCTTTCAGTGTCCCGGGAATCCTTGTTGGTGTACGTCACTAAATGTACACATAAATTATTTTATTGTAAGGCCCCCCATGAACGAAAGTACACAAAACTTGGCATGCCTTCAGAGGGTGTCATAATGATCCTACACTTTTAATTTCGTGCAGTTTTGACCTTGTCAGCCAGAGATATTGAGATGAAAACACCTAATTTTTTGCTTTTTAATTTTTAACTAGGTGGCGCTATACATGAAATAAGTGGTAATGGGATGGGTTGACATGCCCCCTTAAGACCAACATACAAAAAAAAGGTGGACCTCCTAGGCCCTACGGTTCTCGAGATATTCACAGAAAACTGTCTCCGGCCACCTACAGGCCAGTTGGTGTATAGTAACATAAATTAATTTATTGTGTGGCCCCCCATGAACGGAATTCCACAAAACTTGGCGTGCATACAGAGGGTGTCATAATGATCCTACACTTCCAATTTCGTGCAGTTTTGACTATGTTAGGTCACAGATACCTTCAATTACAACACCTCATTTTTACTTTTTTGTGTTTAACTAGGTGGCGCTATACATGAAATGAGTGGTTATGGAATGGGTTGACATGGCCCCTTGAGATCAACATACAAAAAAAGAATGGTCCTCCTAAACCCCACGGTTTTCGAGATATTCACAGAAAACTGTGTCTGCCCTACCCTCCTTTCGGGGGGTCCAATTCAGCGGGGGGGCTACAGATCAAAATGAAAAACGATGGTTCCATGCTATCCATGTGGGGTTACATGTCCACCAAGTTTCGTGTACCCCGGTCTTTCAGTGTCCCGGGAATCATTGACGGAAATTTGGGCATGCGAAAAAGAAAAAAAAAAAAAAAAAAAAAAAAATTAAAATCTGACTAAACCTATATGACTGCCGCTTCGCTGCGCGGCGGTCATAATAAATAAATAAATAACATTATGCTGATACCTTTTGCTTTTCCCAAATACAATGTAGCCTACAGGTGTAAGTGACCTTTCATCAATCCAGTTGCAATGGATGAACTGTGATGAACTGCCCTACTTGTGATTGTTTAGAGATTTTAAAGGTTTTATAACAATGCTACATCTTCTTTGGCTATTCTACAATCTATTCACCTTTTCAGCACCAGTAGGCTACTTTCTGTGCAGCCGCACACACACACTCAGGCATGCCAAACAAGCATACACAAAAGTTTCAAGAGTGGGGGATGGAGTAAAATATGGAGACAAATTGAAGTGTGATTTATTTTCGCGGAACGGATGTACAGGACTGAGCGGCGGTCATATTTTGTACCGCTATGCGGTACATCTAGTTTGCACCACTGGTTAGATGTAAAACAGCATTTCGTCTATGGCAAGTGTAGTCACCACCGGCCGGGTGAATAAGGCGAAACTTCCGGTTTCTGAACTGGTTGCAGTTCCTTCTCTGGTTCCACGTGAGGGCGCTCGTCCACAAGTGCAGAATGAATGGAGGTCTATGGAGCTGTACCCCTCAAAATCCACTTTTCTCGGGATATGAAATATTTTTTTTGTTATATTTCAGGGGAGGCAAATAAAATAGGCCTACACACTGTGGACTATTATATTGTTTAAAGTCACTTAATTGTTCTAAAAAGCCTTTCAAACGTGTTAATGATGTCATTCATTAGCACAATGCTAGCGTGTTATGGGCAACAACGACCCAACCTGTAAGAAATAGAAAGGACAAGTACTTTCGACCTATAACCCATGTTGTTGTAAAAACTACAATCAAATCTGAGATTTCTCAAAGACAATCAGGTGAAGGAGACAAATTTGCTGTCTAGCTCCATAGACTCCCATTCATTTTTCACTCATGGCGATCGCCCCCAGTGGAACTCTGGTGGAACTAGATAGATAGATATATAGATAGATACTTTATTGATCCCCAAGGGGAAATTCAAGAAACCAAAATTCGGTACAATGGGACTTAATAGGGAGTGGCCAGGCTCTCCGTAGATGGGCTCTGTTTTAGCCTTAAAATTCTTTGTGAATACGGGCCCTGCTGGACTGAGAAATGAGCTTGCAGGAGTTAATTTGCCTCTGGTGCCAGACACAAAACACAGGGGCACATGGGGAGGAAAAGTCATCTCATCGCCCCCTACTGGTTGCGTTCCTACAGTTTGGCAAAATGAATGGGATTTTTGCTGTCTATGGATTTTCCATAGCTCGTTTTTTTAGAAAAAATATACAGGAACGTCACATATTACCAACCGTATGTATGCATGTATGTCGACTCCAACCTCTTACGTGTAGGTCACTTAATATTCATTTCTATACAAACCAAGACAGCGGATTCCTAAAAAAACACTAGCACCTACACCATAAGTTTATCTAAATTAGCTATGTACCAAAAATTACATTTTACCGTGACTCGAAGAGCTGTAAAGTGTTGTAAGGCTGCGTACAAATCCACTTGGAGCTCCAGTGGAATTTGAATTGCGACGACGATAATTTGAGCGTATCGAGCGTATCTGTATTTCTACTCAGCGCCCCCTATAGAGCTTATACTGTATTTCTACTCAGCGCCCCCTATAGAGCGTATACTGTATTTCTTGATGATAATCCCTTTAATGGTTCCGTGTTCTTGCTCATTCTGCTGCTCTATACACTCTTCAGTCCAAATGTGGCACCCGAGGCCTTTATCCAATCACATTCAGCCCTCTGGATAAAGGCCCCAAACCAATCAATCACATTCAGCCCTCTGATTAGTTTGAGTGCCATGTGACCAACAGGCCCCACCTCTCATACCCTTTAGAATGTTCAGGGGACTTCTAGAGATGGAACTGAATAAGAATGTTGTGTCCAGCAGAGGGCCTCAGTAATGTAACTAATGTTGCTACATGAGAATGCTGTGTCCAGCGGAGGGCCTCAGTAATGTAACTAATGTTGCTACATGAGAATGCTGTGTCCAGCTGTGGGTACAGCAGCAAAGCAGTTATTGGATTTCCAACCGAGTCAACCCTGACGAGTCATGGGTGAGGGCCCCAGGATATTCTCTTACAAATAAAGATGTGAACGCACTCATGGGCTCATTAGTATAGAAGGTTAAACATAAAGATCCAGGTTAAAAGGAGTTGTACCAAGTACAATGGGAAGGAGTAGATTTGCTGTTAATGTGTTTCTTCTTAAACCTAGGTACCACAGCTAGAAGAAAATACCAATCACTGCAAACATTGCCAAGTGACGTCAAACCCACTTCTCAGCAGCGTGGCCCACTTGCCCACTTCTCTTCTCAACCACTTCTATTAAGCTCAAGTTGCAAGGCAAATTTAAAATCATAATAAAAACCACCTGTCCGTAGCAGGAGCTGCTACTGATATGTTTTGATACCATCTCAAGTCCCTGATGATCACCGCTTGTGGATATTATGGATCAGGATGCCGTGAAGCCATATATAACAATGTTCCTTGTTTCATAATATTGTTTTCAACCATATTCCTTCATAAAATGACAATGCTGAGCTCTACATCCCTGTTGAAAAAAACCAGCCTGACCAGCTAAAGGTGGTTTGCTGGTTGACCAGCTTGTTAGATAGATACAGTAGATAGAGATAGCTAGATAGATACTTTATTGATCCTCAAGGGGAAATTCAAGACCAGTTAACCAGCTTGTTTGACCACCCTATGATGGTTGACCTGCTAGACCAACAAAACTCTTGCGAAAACATAAATTCGGCTGGTTTTCCCAGCTTATGATGGTAATTCAGCCGGTTTTGTTTGTCGTACCACCTCAAGCTGGTCATTTTAGCTGGTGTTGCTGGTCTATAGTGCTGGTTTAACTGGCCATTCCAGTTTATGTTGGTCATTCTAGCAAACCAGCATGGCCAGCTTGACAGACTGGTCACAAGCATGACCATCTTGCACCAGCTGTATCCCACAAGACAGGCTGGTCACACCAGCATGACCAACTTCCTCAGATGGTCACGCCAGCATATCCAGCTGGTGGCCCAACCAGCAAAGTCCAGCAATAGCTGGAAGAAAACCAGCAAAGACCAGCAGAAGCTGGTTTCTTGCCGTTTTTTTCAGCAGGGATGTACGGTAATACTGTTTTCATTCATATTCTTTCATAAACATATTGTCTTCAACTGACAATCCTCTGAACAGTATGAACATGAGACAAATGCTAGGATTGCAGTATTTATTACAGATATACAATCAAACACATCAGCAAGTTAAAGAGTTGAAATGTCAAAATAATTTCCACTTAATGACCTCTTCCTTCTGCTGTCCCCTGACCTGCACAAGGGGAGGACACACACACACACACACACACACACACGTTAAATAGAATATTGGGACCTGTTGTTATTCTTTAGAGGACTCAGCAGACTAACTGACCTGCACAAGGGGAGGAGTACTCAGCCTCAGCTTGGTCACCTGATTGAGAGAGAGAGATTTCATTGGTCAGGGGCTTACTAGCACTGCTGTATCCATGGCAATGTAATTATACATATATGTAATGCTGGTCTTGGTCTATGGAGTCTTACTGGTCTGGTAGTAGTCATACACCTTGACCCCTGCTGGCTTCAGGTTGGTGACTGGCAAATCCTGTTGGATGGTCAGTTCGTAGTCAACAGGTATATCCTTTCGAACCTGTTTGGAAATCAAAAGAAACACATCACATCAGATGGACAGAGCGCAAGTAGGTGCAGCATGTTTCAGTGAAAACCAGGATTCTTACAGATGGCCTTACCTCTGACAGATACACAAGGATGTGGTCATCTTTCCTGTCAACTCGGTCCACAAACATGCTGCCCTGAAGCTGTTAAAACACAGAACATTATGGATGGTGCACACACACACCAACACAGCGTCCATCAGCAACATTATGGATGGTGCACACAGCCTCCATCAGCAACATTATGGATGGTGCACACACACCAACACAGCTTCCATCAGCAACATTATGGATGGTGCACACACACACACACACACAGCTTCCATCAGCAACATTATGGATGGTGCACACACACCAACACAGCCTCCATCAGCAACATTATGGATGGTGCACACACACACACACACGCACACCAACACAGCTTCCATCAGCAACATTATGGATGGTGCGCACACACACACACCAACACAGCCTCCATCAGCAACATTATGGATGGTGCGCGCACACACACACACACACACAGCTTCCATCAGCAACATTATGGATGGTGCACACACACACACACACACACACACACGCCCACCAACACAGCTTCCATCAGCAACATTATGGATGGTGCACACACACACACACGCCCACCAACACAGCTTCCATCAGCAACATTATGGATGGTGCACACACACACACACACACACACACAACACAGCCTCCATCAGCAACATTATGGATGGTGCACACAGAGCAACAGATGTAGGAGGGACAACTTACTTTTTCAGCGTCAGCAGTGAAGCCAGATAAGATTTTCACATCTATTATCACCATGTTCGTGCTCTGCAGTGGTCCGTTATATCTGCACAAGAAAGGAGGAATAACTATTAGAACGGATGTGTATCTGCACAAGAAAGGAGGAATAACTATTAGAACGGATGCGGTCAGACTAGTTCAGTCAAAGAGAGCAGAAGCAGGCGCTGCATGGAGCTCCATACTGTACTGTGAAGGCCTGCTGCCCACACACACACACACACACACACACACACACACATACTGGACTGTGATGTGGAGGCTGAAGGCCTGTTGCCCATCGGCCTTGTTGCACTGTCCCTCAGTCAGAGGCTTGGCTTGAGTCTTAATGCTCAGGGTTGAATGTTTACTGGGAGTGGGGATGTTGTAGAAGAGAGCGACCTGTTGAAGAGGGCGAGAGATGTGAAGAAATGTCACGGACAGAGTATCCATCATCAATAGTTTAGAAACAAGTTCTTTTCCACTGACCCCCACAGAAGCGCATGCAGAGCCCTTCACGTCCACGCTGTACTTCCCAGGAACGTGGCGCAGCGCCCTCTCCTGGTACAGCAGTGTGTTGTGCTGGTTCACATCAAACTGGTGTGTGTCGCCCCCTGCTGACCGCACGGTCACTGTGCCGGAGCCATGTGGGCTGAAGACCTTGGTGGCATACAGAGCCAGAGCCTGCAGTGCCACCACCGTGTCCTGAGAGAACACACACCCAGCCGTCAGCACACACACACACACACACACCCAGCAGTCAGCACACACACACAGCAGTCAGCACACACACACACACACACACACAGCCGTCAGCACACACACACACACACACACCCAGCAGTCAGCACACACAAACACACACACACACACACACAGCAGTCAGCACACACACACACACACACACCCAGCCGTCAGCACACACACACACACACACACCCAGCCGTCAGCACACACACACACACACACACACACACAAACAGCTTAGAAAGGAAAGGTGTGTGGAGCACCTGTGTGGAAGAGAAGCCTCCATACGGATTCTGCTGCTTCACCAGCCAGTTGACGATCCTGGAAGCATAGCCCAGGTCTGCAGCCGTCAGGGCGGGTTTGGTGAGAACAGCTAACAGCACATAAGCACTCGTCTCCACTGCCAGGGAATCAGCTTGCTCTGATGAGGACTGAGACCAGTGCAGGAGACTCCCTGAGAAGACATGAGCCGTAGGAGATAGACATTCAATTCAAGTTTATTTATATAGCACATTTCATATGCATACACAGACTCCAATGTGCTTTTAGAAAACATTATCAAATAGACATTAAAACACATTAATAGTAAAATAAAAAAATGGTACTAGAAATAAGAATTTCTGATAAAAGTAATAAAAATGAAAGTCGCCACACCAACTTGGAAAGACCTTCAATTTTAACCAAAAGCTGAGGCAAATAAATATGTTTTCAGTCTGTTTTTAAAAGAGTTCACTGATTGGGAAGATTTCAGTTCAGAAGGTAGGGAGTTCCAGAGAGTAGGGGCATAGTGACTAAAAGCACCATGAGCGGAACTAGTATTTATTCTCGGGATTCTCGGGGAGACCTTTGCTTGAGGACCGTAGGCATCTGGCTGGAGTATATGCAGTGATCATATCAGAGATATATGATGGGGCTAAGCCATTCAATGATTTAAAAACAATAAGAAGTATTTTAAAATCAATTCTTTGTTTTACTGGGAGCCAGTGTAGTGATTTTAGTACTGGCGATATGTGATCATATCTTCTCGTTGAAGACATGAGCCGTATGAGATAAACATGAGCCGTATGAGATAAAGACATGAGCCGTAGGAGATAAAGGCAGCAGATGCACGTGTTTGCTCATCTATGTCGGTTCTGGCACACTGCACAACGTGTCCTACCAGCAGAGGTCGCTACGCTGTCCAAGTGTTTCAGCAGCTCAGCTCGGAGGTCTGCTTCCCCAGCGAGGCTGAAGGTGTAGGCCAGCAGAGCGGTGGTGTAGGTGTTGGAGCGGTCACTGGCGGAGGACTTCAGGAACCTCATGGTTTCTTGCTGAAGTAATAAAAATAGATTATTTTTTAAACATTCTGGTCAAAGGTTATATTTCTCATGAGCGGTACAAAAGGGGTATGACTTTCTAGTCATGTTCAGACAGCTATGGAAAAGATAAAGCATCTCAATGAAACCTTTGATAGAGGAGATGGTTTGAGACAGATTTACCTACCGTAACAGTGCTCATATTCAGCTCAAGCATTGATGCAGCGATGTAAGCTGTTATTGTTACATCATCGCTTACACCCCCCTATAAAACAATGAAAAACTCTCATCAACACTGAAAACGATGGTTACGTATGTAACCGCGGTTCTATGAATTTTGGATTTCCATCACATGCACGTGCAGGTCGAGTGTTTATCAACAAAGTCACTCGTGACATGGGGTGACGCATGACCCCCGTCCCGGTACTTAAGGTGCGCTCACCCCGGAAGTGACCTCTTGGCAATCTTCTCGTTCGCCTTCCGAGTGACTGGCAAGCTCTGGCGGTCATCCGAAATTCATAGAACCGCGGTTACATACGTAACAATTATTCTATTTCATTTCTACTGACCGCCAGAGGCGGTGCTTTCAGCACCTGGATGACAAATTCCAACAGGGTCACGAAGAAGATCTACATACCCTTTTAATGGCTTGAGAGGGTGGCTGTGGCTATTGACCCTATAAAACCTTGCAAATGTGCAAGTCGATGCCCATGAGGCCGCCATGCATATGTCGGAAAGTGGGACTCCGCGTAGTACTGACCATGACCCAGCTACACTCAGAGTTGAGTGACCACGAACGCGAGGTGGAACCGGTAAGCCACTATCAGAGTAGGCATAGCTGATGGCCTCCACGATCCACTTGGATAGCCGTTGCTTGGACAAAGCCAGGCCCCGCGCATGTCCAGTGTGGCAGATGAATAATGAATGTGACTGCTGGAGGGCAGCGGTCTGTTCGATATAGGCTTTCAATACTCGGACTGGGCATAGAAGAATGTCACCTTGCCCCGGTTCCTCTCCCTGGGCTGGGGGCTCGAATGCTCCCAGACTGAGCGGCTGGTTAGCATACGTTGCAGAGAAGGTTTTAGGTAAAAATGCCGGGTTCGGCCACAGGGTCACCCCTGTGCCATCGGAAGTCCATTGTAGGCACTCCCGGCTGACAGACAGCGCGTGTAGCTCTCCCACTCTCTTCGCCAATGACATGGCTAGGAGAAAAGCAGTCTTCAAAGACAACCATTTTAATCCCGACCTCCCCAGAGGTTCAAAAGGGTGCCGACACAGTGCATTCAGCACCAGCGGCAAGTCCCAGGAAGGTATCATCCTTCTTTGAGGGGGCCGCAGTCGCTGAGCACCCTTGAGAAAACGGGTCACCAGACTATGGGATCCCACTGTAACTCCCTCTACCTTGTTATGCCTAGCTGATATTGCAGCTACATACACCTTGATAGTGGATGCCGCCAGTCCGTCATCAAACCGCGATTGTAGAAAACTGAGGATAGCTCCTGTCCATGTTCTTGGCACCATTGTATAAAAAGCTTCCACCTATTAGCGTAAAGCGCATTAGTGGAAGGTGCCCGTGAGTTGTGGATAGTCTGTACCACTGCAGGGTCACATGCCCCTAGCAGTGGTTCAGGCCCTTCAGAGGCCACACCCAAAGTTGCAATCGTGCTGGGTTCGGATGCCAGATCCGGCCACCCAGCTGAGAGAGGAGGTCTATGCGCACAGGGAGACGCCAAGGCTGTCCGTCCAGTAGGCTGCATAGCACCGGGAACCAGACTCTCCCTGGCCACCTGGGGGCTACAAGCAGCACTTGGTGGCCCTCCCAGAGAATCCTCTCTAGAGTGGGTAGTATGAGCGGGAGTGGGGGGAATGCATATAGGAGCTGCTGGGGCCACCCATGCGGCAGCGCATCCTGGCCCAAGGGGCTTGTTGACTCCCTGAGTGAGAACCAGAGGGGGCAGTGTGTTGTGGCTTGAGAGGCGAAAAGATCCACCTCCGCTCTGCCATATTGGTGCCAGATGGCGTGCACCACTTCTAGGTTCAGCCTCCATTCCCCTGGATCGGGGTGTTGCCTGGACAAGAAGTCCACTGTGACATTCCGTGTGCCTGGGATGTGCATTGCCCTCAGGCTCAATAGCCGAGGGTAGGCCCATGAGAGTAGCTGCTGAATCAGCCTCAGGGATGCTAGAGACCTTGTGCTCCCCTGGTGGTGGATATGGTAAACCACTGACATGTTGTCTGTCCTTATAAGGACATGTCTCCCTGCTAAGACTGGCAGGAAATGCTCGAGAGCAAGAGCGACTGCCTGTAGCTCCAACAAATTTATGTTTTGTTCCCTCTGTCAAGGGTCCCATGTGCCTTGGGCAGTTCTGCACTGCCAAACAGCCCCCCATCCGGCCAGGGATGCGTCGGTCTCTACCACTTCTCTGCGAGAAGGTATGATCCCTAAACGAACCCCGGCAGTCAGGAACGAATGCTTCTTCCATGGCTGTAACCCTTTTAGGCAACTGGTGGTAACGGTCACCAGTCTGTGCCTGTGGTGCTTTGGATGAAACCCTAGCCTGTTCATCCATATTTGGAGAGGCCTCAAAGAAAAGAAGGCCCAGGGGGACTACGGAAGAAGCTGCTGTAAGCATGCCCAACAGCGCCTGGAAGGACCTGAGCGTCAGAGCTCAGCCTCTCCTGAATCACACTATGCAGAGGAGAATCTCGCCTACCCTCCTCTGAGATGGGGTTGCCCTCATTGTCTGCGAGTCCAGTTTCGATTCCAATGAACACCGTCTGCTGGCTGGGGATTAGGGAGCTCTTCCCGAAATTCACAGTTAGCCCTAGCCTGGTGACATGAGCGACTAGCAGGGCGGAGTCCCTTAATGCCTCTGGCTTCTCTGTTCCCAGACAAGGGCAATCATTTAGGTAAAGAAGGATGCGCATACCTCTGCCTTGAAGCGGAGCCAGGGCTGCCGCAGCAAATCTTGTTAAGGTCCGGGGGGCCAGAGAGATTCCGATGGCAGGACCCGGAACTGGTAAGACCTCCCCTCGAAAGCGAAGCGGAGGAATTGCCTGTGGTGAAGTGCAATTGGAATATGAAAATATGCATCTTTCAGGTCTATGGTTGTAAACCAGACGTCTTGCTTGACGCTTTGTAATACCTCTGCTGTGTGAAGCATATGGAATTTGAATACCTTTAGATGGCTGTTCAACAGCCTTAGATCCAGTATGGGGCGAAGTCCACCCCCCTTCTTTGGAATTAAAAAATATGTGTATAGAACCCACAGTCTTGTGATGGTGACCCTAGTTGCTGGAGGGCCCCCTTTTCCAGGAGGGCCCGAACCTCCTGGCGTAGGGCCAGAGCCTTGCCCTGGTCCTTCAGTCATTTTGACCCCTTGAAACCTCGGCGGTCGGTGCTTGAACTGGATGGTGTACCCTTTTGACAGGGTTGACACTACCCCAGGGGTCTGCTGTATTCACTTCCCAGTAATTGAGCTGTTCTCTGGTGAAACGTCCGACCGCCGGCCTGTAGACGTCACTGTCTACCTCCTCGCCCCCTCCTATTCCGAAAGGGGCAATATTCAGGCGTGCGCCGTTCCCTGTGAGGGTTGGTTCTCAGCAGGCCGGCGAAACCGCTCTGGCCTTGTTGACCCCTGTGCAAAGGTCCGCCTTATTGGCTGAAGAGTATCACCCGCCGTAGCGGGCCTCTGTCCCCGAACGGATACACGGCGCAGGCTAGCAAACTGCTGCCTGGTTTGCGTTACCTGTAGGCTGCGTTCGAGCGTTTGCTGTGCGGCAGGCCCAAAGAGTTGTCCAGGAACCACCGTGAGACAACAAAGGGCTTTCCTGCAGGGCTCAGACAATGGTGACTGAGCCAGCCATATCTGTCGCCGTGTCAGGGTCAGGGACGACATTAGTCTCCCCAGTTCCCTTGTCATGTACCCAAATGCTTTCAGTGAGGCCTCACTCAGCACTTCTGCCGACTGGTCTGCTCCAGAGGACTGGAGGGTCTGTGACAGGGACAGTATAAGGTGCGACATTGAGTTGCCTATGCGCGCAACCCGCGCCGGTGAGTCATAGCTCTTCCCAATAAGCTCGTCAGTCAGGCGACACTGTGGCCGGGGACAACGTGCATCTGGCCTTAATGCCTCATCAGGTGAAAGGATAAGGGCGGCAAGTGCCGGCCCTATAAACGGCATGCGGTCCAGCCCATGACTGGCTGCATCCTGCATACTAGCCAGGGTTCTGCAGTCGCTGGGGAGATGGGAGAAACGTCTGGGGTCAGCCCAGCATCTCTGTAACTCCTCAATGAAAGGAGCTGAAGGAGGCACGCTAAAAGATGCAGTAGAAGGGGCCTACCTGCGCTGGTGCTGCATCTAAGCCCAGGCGTGCCAGCGCTATCTTCACAGCGGGTTTGATCGCTGATGTGTGGCTAGCAACTGAGCCCTTCTGTGAGCTGTGTCCAGAAGCATCCTGGGTGTACGAGCCATAAGACTCTACATCTCCCAGATCATCCGCCCACTCATCAACCGTCGATGTGCTCTCTATCAGAGCCTCGGAGAGCCCATCCTCCTCTCGGGCACCCCCAGCTGGGGACAGCACAGGGGGCTGCTCTGATGAAGACCTTGAAGCGGCTGCTGCGTGATCGCCAGCAGGCTGTGCTCCCCTTGTAGATTAAGGAGCATCGCTTTAATCTGAGTGAACTCCGAAGCCATGTCTTCTACCTTCTGGTTTAAAGGATCTGGCGTAGGGAGTTTAAGCCTCCTCTTAGCAGAGGCCTCCCGTGTGTCTGCTCTGCGTTTCTGCTTTTGGGGATCCCATGCGGCTCCTTGCAGGGGGTGGTTGGGAGTTTAACCCCCATTCTAGTTGGGCTAGCCTAGCAGTCCTTGCAGCTACGCTCAGGCAACTGCAATTCATGCAAGCCTGGTCTGTCAAACCCTGCCTTAAGTGTTCCATGCCCAGACAGCTTGGACACTTATCGTGGCCATCCTCCAGTTCATCAGGGAGGCTAATCAAACGCAACAAATCAGGGAGGCTATCAAACGCAGTAGGCTAAACAAATATGCGCAAATAAGGAGCGAACACGCGCTCACCTCGCCACCTTAGTTTAGAAATAAGAAACAGAAGAGAGCGTTTGAAAACGCGAACAAACAATCTCATAAACGTGAAATTAGCACTTCCAATACAAAAGCGGAATTCGCTTGAATTCTAACTCACTTAGGAAGATGTTGCGGAAAACACAAGATCCGTCATTAACTCAAGAAGCCCGCGAGACCGCGAAAGCATTTCAATAAACAAAAATGTATTTAAGGCACCCTGAATCGCTAGAAGGCGAAAAAACACCCAAACGATTCCACATAGGCCTAGTTGCCACAGTAGAGCGAGCTCACTCGTAACGGTATTAATAAAGAAAAGTGTACTTACCGATCATAATAGAAAGTCACGTAGACAAATCGCAGTCTTATAAGAGGGCGAGAAAATCGCAGCTCCAACTGTACGGTTTGAAAAGATTCCAGCGTTCGTCCACGAAAATATGCCAACACTCTAAACAACCTGCTTCCACACGAGAAGATTTCAAGAGGTCACTTCCGGGGTGAGCACACCTTAAGTACCAGGACGGGGTCATGCGTCACCCCATGTCACGAGTGACTTTGTTGATATAAACACTCGACCTGCACGTGCATGTGATTGAAATCCAGGTGCTGAAAGCAGTAGAAATGAAATAGAATTCAGCATCCAGTATCATACAGGTCAGACCTTCATTCTGTTGTTGAAGAGTTTCCCCTGCATATTGAAAACACCATCTGGTCGAAGGTTTCCTCCAAGCCAAGTGCTCGCATCCGTTATAACTTTTGGATCAATGTAGACAAAGGACTTTGCTTTTCCAAACGACCTCAACACAAATGCAGTGAGCCTGGGAGAAGAGATGGACACAACGCTGAGTTTGCTTCTGTCCAGAGGTAAGAGCTGTGGTCTAAGGTTAGGAGCATTGTATGCAAGTCATTTTCATTTCTATAGCACATTACATTCCAAAGTGCTTCACAGTTAAAAAAGACAGAGTTTAAAAGATGATTCAAGCATCAACTACAGCCGACACCTCCAGACAAAAACCAAAACGAGAGAAACAGACATATAAATATACAGACAAAATACAAGTGGCATCAAATCCATAGTTCCACAGGCTCAGTGGCTGTTAAAAGCAAGTCTGAAGAGATGTTTTTTTTTTAAAAAAAATTTAGATATTATATAATACATTTTTTTAAAATATATTTTTGGTCTTTTTATGCGTTTAATGATAGGACGGTGGAGAGTGACAGGAAGTGAATGGGAGAGAGAGTCGGGGTGGGATCCGGAAAGGACCACGAGGCGGGAATCGGACCCGGGCCGCCGCCGTACGGTGCAGGTGCCCCAGCTGGGGCTGAAGAGATGGGTTTTTAGTAGGGATTTAAAAACAGTCACAGGTGATGCCGATTAGAGTTCCGGTGGTAAGCTGTTCCAGAGGCGTTGCATGGATACTGAAAGCACTAATCTAATATTACTATTACTAATATAATACTAAGCAATTTAAAGCAATTCTAAGCAATATTACTATTACTAATATAATACTAAGCAATAATCTACAAGCCAAATTGTCACCTTAGAAAACGTAAATCCCAAAGATCTAAGAGCAACGGCAATGTCACTCATAGAACATTTATTGTAAAAGATAATGCAACACCGACAGTGCAACAAGGAACAAGCTTGGTAATGTCAATACACATAAACCTAAAACTAAAAGGATCAGTGGGATTAATTGCCTAAATAACACAGGTTTAGCATCCAAGTTATACTTCAGCCTTAGGCTACTTGATATGAAGCATATTCAAATTGCTCACGTTTTTGCTCTCCGTAACACTCATGTTTCCGCAAAATTCCACACCATCTTAAATTCCAAAATCAATGTTTACTCACTGGAACCACCACATGGATGTTCTTGCTCTACATTATTAGTATCTAGTTGTTTTGTAGGAATAGTACGCTTGTACAGTAGGCCCTAGGCTATGACATTCAGTTTCCTTTCTAAAATATTTAGCAACTCCATCCCTAACGAACTTACTATGGCCAATATCTTTGAAATGTAACGGTCTTGGTTTCATTCCGAAGACATGAAATCTAGGGATGTCCCGATCCGATATTTGGATCGGATCGGCCGCCGATATTAGCAAAAAATATGGGATCGGCCCGATCCGGACTCCCGATACAGTTTGTTTTCAAAACTCCGGTCCGTGTTTTCCAGCGCACCGATGTAGGTAATCCATTCCAGTTTTTCAGCTTTTCCCCCCAAATCCGGTCCGCGTTTTTCAGCACACCTAGCGACCTGTCCAGCATCCCACTTGTCTGTGCATGTCCAACTAAGAATTTAAAGTTATCGAGCAAACATTTCATGTCAGTTGAATTAATATAGCCTAAATGTTAACCGCGACCGCGAGTGTCCGCGAGACCCTCTTACTATTAAGGCTCTTATGCATGTTGCTGCTGACAACATTCGTTAGACAGGCAAAGCTATCTCCGCGATTTAAGATTGTTGTGTAATGTATAGGCACAGCACGCACTTTAATTTTCCTATTAAAGTCTAACAAACGCATTTCATTTCAAAAAGCAACCTGGTCAATCGCTAACAACTAAGTGCACCTAGGCCTACAACTCTACACATCCAAAAGGGCAGAAGCTTCCAGTAGGCCATCATAACTTTTTTTACCGTTTAGTCTGTGCATCAGCGCAGCCTACGACGATGTGAATTAGTGGCAGCTGTTGTCGCGGTAAACTTAAGCTCCTGTCTCTAAATAGTGTAGATAGGCCTACTTGCTATGTTGCTTGATTTTCTGTAATAAAAAATGTAGCCTAGGTTACTTCAGCAAACACAGACCAGTTGTGGCATCAGTTTCGCTTTTAAAACGCAACAGTGAGAGGCTTTTTAGCGCAGTCTCACTTATCATTGATGAGCACAGGAGCAGGCTGACACCTGAGCATGTTGAAATGATCACCTTTGTGAAGAAGAATCTCCCCATCATGCTCAGACTGCAGCCAGGGCAAACAGTAGAAATTGGAGTATGGAGATGGAGCAGTAAAGTGTGGAGGAGATAGCAATACTGTAGAAGGCGTGACAGTTATTTGGGTTGTTATAGCCAATGCAGTGTGTGTGGTAATTTGACTATTTTCTACTCAGGTTTTGTGTGTGTTGCTTTTATATGTAATTTTATATTGTTTACAATATTGTTTACACTGATGGCTTTTTTAAGCCTTGGTTTACACTCTTGAGCAGAGCACTGATGCCAATTCAGTTTGTGTGGTTAATTGACTATTTATTATTTTGTATTTATTTAACCCTGTTAAGAATAAACAGGTCAGCTTCTCATTACCAACCACTGTGGATTATTCAAACTAACCTAATTAAGTTGGCTAGTTGTTCTTAAGAGTAAAACCCTTTTCAACATGAGCATAACAACAAAATAAGTAAATATCTTTAATCTTTAATACATGCTTGGATCGGCCGGTATCGATATCGGCCGATGCTAAAAGCTACAATATTGGTATCGGATCGGAAGTGCAAAAAGCTGGATCGGCACATCCCTAATGAAATCTGGGTGAATTTGGGCCTCAGACTCTTGGTGTGAGCGGAATCGGAGCGGAACAGAGGGGCTGCTCCGGCCTCCAAATTAAAAAGCGCTCCAACAAAACTCCATCCGCTGCGCTCCTTGCTTTGGCTCGGCAGCTCTGCGTGGGATGCAGATCCTAGTGGTCGTTATTGAGTGGAAAAGTTCAGCATGTTTGTGACATAACCGGGAGCACGCTCATTTAGTGATTTAAAAACAGTCAATGCCACTTTATACTGGATTGTAAATTTAACAGGAAGCCAGTGCAGTACTGGAGTGATGTGTTCCCGTTTCCTTGTCCTGGTAAGCAGTCTAGCGGTTGCGTTTTGTACCAACTCTTGCAAGAGATGATTCATCAACTCCAGTATAAAGGGCAATACAATAATTACAAGGCGATTACAATACTGTCAATCTTAAAAGTGGCGCTTCGGTCCTAATTATGCTTTTAAATGAAAGTTTGACTCGGGTACATTCACAAGACGACCCTAGGTTGCATTTTGGTGAGTTACGCTTTAATGCAGAAACACAATTAGCTTTAAAGCACCTGTTCAGTGCAGAGATCGGGGAGAGGATGCATTTGAGGCCGTAGAGGGGGAGGACCTCCTTGAGTGGCACTGTGATGTTTTAGTAGCCATGTGTTGAATCATGGGAAACGGCGCATTAAACGTTACCGATTTGTGGTCAGAGAATGCAGTATCTATTACATCAACCATGTCCAGATTAAAAGCATGTGATAGAACAACATCAAGAGTCTTGTGGTCTACAGGTGTCTTACTTTGTGAACCAGGATGGACTCACCATGTGTTTCCATCTCCTGTTCCAAACGTGCTGTATGCTCCATTAGGATGCTTATAGTTCAGCTGCCTCTGGTATCCTGTTGATTAGAACCATATTACTCATTATTATGTTCCAAATCACCAGCCACTGTATTAGGCACATGTGTTCAACTGCTCATTAACAGATATCTATTCAGCCCATCACATGGCAGCAACTCAATGCATTTAGGCATGTAGACGTGATCGAGAGCACTGCTAAAGATCAGGGGCGTGTCCAGGGGTGTGGCCACAGGGAGGCACTGCTTCAAAAGAATGAAGTTGGCTTTAATAATATCAAATCAATAAAATAATCAATTATCAACAAATTTGATATAGAGGTAAACAGTGAAGAATACGAAATGTGACACATGGTCATAATATATTTCTAGAGAGCTTTGTCTTCTGTCATACTTTGGATGTTGTAGGTATTGTTGTACCATGTAGTGTGTGTGTGTGTGTGTGTGTGTGTGTGTGTGTGTGTGTCCATACTTTTGACTGGTAGATATAAGTATGTATACTCTTTTGATCCCGTGAGGTAGTGGTAGTGTATGCTATAAAGAATTAAGGCAATTCTGAAGGCAAAAGGGGTTCAACCCGGTGCTACAAAGGTAAATGGGAAATAGTCATTAGTCATGCCTACCACACAGAACTCAAAAGTTAGAGGTGCCATCTTGTTCAGGGGTTTACTATCCAGGATGGATACATAATAATGAACATAGACATGTGCCCTCTACTGCCCTCTACTGTCAAAAGGAAGAGAACATCTCACCGCTTTTGAGGAAGTTGGTGGCCTTCTCCTTAATGTCTGCAGTGAGCTGGCCAGTGTTCTGCAGGTACTGCAGAATGTAGATATTTGGGGAGAGGACGGCCATATTTTGCTCCCCACAACCATAAGGCATCTGCAGGAGGCTGTCGATGTTCTTCAGAGCACGACCTAAGATGTCTCCTGCAGGAGGCATGGAGTGTTGGACAAACATGGTTAGGGTTTCAGCAGTCAGTCAGCCAATGTAAGGCTCTGCTGTGCATATGAAGCGTGTGTTGTATGTGACTGTTGGTACCTAGCACAGACACAGAGGCTCTGGCTGATCCCTTAACTACATCCCCTGGGAGTGTCAGCTCCACCTCCTCCGTCAGGGCGCCCCCTGTGGACACAACATGGAACTGAGTTGGGGGCCAAGCAGGCCAATGGCCAGTGGTCTAATATGAATAAAGGTCTGGGCAAAATACATGGACATAACAGTGCATGCAAGAATAGCATCAGGTTCCTTTTAACACAAGAATCTATTAATACATTCCATAGAGTATGCATAAGGACAACACGTGAACTATAGACACAGAAGATTGGAGCTCACCCTTTGGACATAAGAGCCAGCTGAAACTTCTTGCCTTCTCGGTTCCTTCCGCCTTACAAAAGAGAAGTTACAGATGTTAGAAGTGTGATTTTAGCTCTAGAGGTTCTTGTGCAGGACTACTGGCATGCCTACCTTGACCTTGAGGGAGCGAGTGACTGCGTCTACGCGGCCTCTCTCTGGGACGGTCACCACTTCATTGCCACACAGAGTCCGAGACGGCTCAGCGGCCGCACTCACAGTCACGCTCATCTCTCCTGCAGGCAAGTTTCCCCAGGTCAGCTTCAGCAGTGTCCACTACTACAGTGTCTCTACGCTCTCAGCATTACTCACAGAGTACAGAGGGTCCCAGTGTCTAATAAAGTTACCCACTTTCCTTTAACTCTCTCAGCGTTACTCACCGAGTACAGAGGGCACTAGCGTCCATTTGAAGGTTTTTCTCCCATCTGCACACAGACAGGAGGAGTACTGGCCATCAGAGGAGGGGGTCAGAGTGAAGTCTGATGAAGGGGTTGGAGTCACTGTGACCTACCAGAGAGGGACTCGTTTAACACACACACACACGAGATGCAACGGTACACAGTATTTTACAGAGCCATACATACACACATATACCGTGTGTGTGTGTGTGTGTATATATGTGTGTGTGTGTGTATATATACATACACACACACACACACACACACACACACACACACACACACACACACACACACACACAAAAATAAAGAGTTCAGACGACTCAAATCATGGGCACCATGTTTCATACCAACGTCGGATGATTCTACAATGTAACCCTGTGGGGCGAATACAGTATGTTGAAATAAAAAGCTAGAGAGGGAATCGAGTTTCACACACACACACTCACACACACACAGCTAATTAAGTAATTCAATCAGAACACACTTTGGCTACCAGAAAGTTCAAAGTCCTTATGCTCAGAGCATGATCTGTTGCTATACCATGATGCACTTGGGCAGGTAGTTGAAAAATGTTGCAATATCATGATGCACTTGGGCAGGTAGTTGAAAACTGTTGCAATACCATGATGCACTGGGGCAGGTAGTTGAAAACTGTTGCAATACCATGATGCACTTGGGCAGGTAGTTGAAAACTGTTGCTTTGAGCTCAAAGGTCTCTCCACGGATGATGGAGTAGGGCAGGGAGAGCTCGAGGAAGAAGGGCTGGAACACTGTGAGCTGAACTGGTGGGGCCAGACCGAAGCCCTGGGGGGACAGGCAGAACGCCTCCATCTCCCAGGTGGTGATGGTGTCAGGGACAGTGAGAGGGACTTGTGTTTCTCCAGACCCCCTGTGAAGAGCAACGTTAGAGCAACGTTAGAGCAACGTTAGAGCAACGTTAGAGCAACGTGATGGGGCTGGATATGGGGAGCTGGTTATGGGGCTGGAGACTAGTGCTGGAAACAGGATCCCTGATTCTACATGGCCACTTACCCGACCTCTGCCAGGTCCCAGATCCACGTCTCAGGGAAGATTGTACGAACAGTCACACCAACACTTTCCGGCACTGGAGCATCTGGTGCAGCATTTCCAGCAACTCCAAAGGCCACCTTGGGATACGGATACCCTATCAAGCAGAAACAAACTCGTACAACATGTGCAGTATGCAGTATGCAGTACCTGCCCTCTCTGCTCCCCCCCCCCAGTCTCTCCCCCCTCCCCCCCCACGTCAGGGCACCGGTGCACATCACGATTAACCCCCCATGTCAGCAGCAGAGGCTTGAGGTGATAGTCTGCCTGCATCTGTGGACATGAAAGGTAGAGTGCCCATACCTACTGACCTACTGACGCTGACCAAATCCTTTACATGTTGTTTAACGACAGACAGACACACACAGACAGCATTAAGGTATTAAAATGGGGTTCACAGATTTAGAAAATGTCCCTCGACATTGGAAACTTTAAATGTCCCTCGAATGTCCCTTGTTAAATGGTGAATTTGTGTTTGCGCCTAAACAATTACTGCTGACATAAAGGTAAGAATTTCGTAAGAGATCTGATCCCATTGATATTGAAGGCAGTGAATGTGCCATATCTCTCTCTGACGCTACGCTGATCTGAAGGCAGTGAATGTGCCATATCTCTCTCTCTGTGACGCTACGCTGATCTGAAGGCAGTGAATGTGCCATATCTCTCTCTCTGACGCTACGCTGATCTGAAGGCAGTGAATGTGCCATATCTCTCTCTCTGTGACGCTACGCGATCTGGAAATAAGGTGCTACTACTGCCATCCACAGCAAACTGCTCTCTGCTTTAGACTGGTAGGTATAACATCTTCTGCTTTACAAATGGCTTGGAGGCCTTCGGAGAGGCTTGGGAGCCATTGTTATTGCTATGGCGATGGCATTGACACAGGACTGTAGTGTTAATTAGAGCAATCAGAGGCCTTGGTCAATGGTCAGGTCTACAAACACCAAGTAAATTGAGCCTCATTGTTAAATTAGGTTACAGTGTCTCAATTCAAGGTCTACAGTGTGTTTCATGTTTAAGTGCTCTTACCGAATCCCTTGTGGTACGTCTCCCCCCGGTACAGTAAGCAGTCTGGTGTCCGCAAAACCAGGTTAGTTACAGCCTTCAGCCCCAACCTCTAAAACAGACACAGATGCAGATAGACTCCTCCTTCACAGATATTATGGACATTAGGATATGGACTTATTCTGTGTTCAAGTGCTTATTTTTCAGACCTGGAAAGCTGCAAAGGCATCAGTTGCAGAGAGTCCCGGAGGATAGTACAAAGATCGCCGCGGTCTCACTTTCAGACACTCTACTGGATCTTCAACTTCATAATCCACAAATGAGTCCATCGGCGGGAACAGATCAAAAACCTAGAGGGGAAGAGGAACGCATCATCACCCCCCTCCTCCCCATCACCCCCCCCCTCTTCAGGAATCATCATCACCCCCCCCCCCCCTCCCTCTCTCCAGGCATCATCCCCCCCCCCCCCCCTCCTCCTCCTCCTCCTCCTCCTCTCTTCAGGCAGTAATGGGCAGTAATACATATGAGCGTCAGAGGCCCAGTCCCCTCTGGGTCAGATCTATGTTGTCATGGTGCTGGTAACCTTGTCAGCGTTCAGGCGTTTCCCAGGTTCCAGGATGAAGATGCTCTGATCCACAGCGCTGAGGCCGCAGAGAGAGCCAGGCTGGGCGGACAGCTGCAGGGAGCTCTTCTCTCCAGGAACCGCTTTAGGGGGGAAGAACTGCACCGACACCTGTGTACACAACAGCATATTATCAACCAATCACAGAGCAGCAGAGGAGGACAAAGACAACTTTCCACTACCTTGATCTAGCGTGCTACCATGACATGCTCTACTGTGCTACCATGACAACAACATGCTGTAGTGTGCTCCCATTACACCATTGCACTGTAGTGTGCTACCATGACAACATGCTGTAGTGTGTTCCATGACAACCATCATGCTGTAGTGCACTACCATGACAACATGCTGTAGTGTGCTACCATGACAATATCATGCTGTAGTGTGGTACCTTGTTTATGAAGCACTTCTCCGTTGAGAAGGTTTTGCTGTCAGCCAGAACCGTCTCACTGGGTAAGACACAGTAGGCCAGGACCTGCACTGAGGGGGCCATCTCAGCACTGACGGACAACTGGAAGGAAACCTCACCCAGAGTTACTGGTGGAGAACCCTTCACTGAAGCTTCAGCAAAACCATGATGAACAATCTGTCCTCTTGATAAAACCTGCAACAAACAAGGAAACCTAATGACAAAGTATTCAAATGACTTTAGATGTCTGTAATGGAACCTGTATTCCACATACCATATAAATGACATCCACAGAGTCTGCGTTGAAAGTCTCCCCAGTGAAGGTGTACTTAATGGTGATGGGTACGTCTTTGCCACACTGAAGAGCATCATCTATTTTGTCATCTATTATGGCCAGAGAGCTGGAGGACGCCGAGTCTGGAGATGCTGTTCTTAATCTGGACACAGACTTTGATGCCGAGTCATAGTATGGGGTGTTATATGGTCTGTATGTGTTGGTGTCTGTAGTTAGGCTGGCCTGGAAAGGAAGAGGCATTAGAGATGAGAAAGGAGGAATGCCTGGATCTTCCACAAAGCACCGTCACAACTACACTAGCACTAGCTTGTGTACAATATACACATGACACACTCACACAAAGATTCAACTACACTAGCAGTAGCTTGTGTAGAATATACGCATCACGCACTCACACGCAGAGACTCAAATATACTAGCATTAGCTTGTGCACAATCTATACACAACACGTTCACATAGACACTAGACGTAGCTTTTCTGCAGTGCATTCACTGATTTTTCCAGAAGACTCTAGTGACCAGCTTACAAAGAGCTCAAAGTCCCCTGGGAAAGGAGCTGTGTTGAGAGAGAACTGGGCCACTCCAACGGAGTCTGTGGTCAGGTTCAGCAGAAGTTCTGCATTCCATCTCGGACCTTTGAACAGATGGACCATCCTCCCAGCGATGCCAGTGTCATTGTAATGGGTCGCTTTGATCTGCAGAGAAAGTAGTAGTAACACTTTATTTGTCCCAGAAGGGCAATTATTTTGCATGCAAGGTTAGTCAAGTCAAGTCAAGTTTATTTATATAGCGCATTTCATACACAGAGGTCATTCAATGTGCTTTACATAAACAAAACCAAACAATAATAACAAATAAAAGCATAGAAGGGCAATATAGTCAAAGAATAGTTAAAAGGTAAAGATCATAATAAAAAGAAAACATAAAACACAAGGTAAAATAATTTAAAAATAAAGGATAATTAGTAAGCAAAAAACAAAGGCAAAAGTAGTAAAAAAAAAGTAATAAAAGATAAAGTAGAATAATTATCAAGGCAGATTCAGAATTTGTAACTTGGCACAGTTAGCAGAAAGCATCTGAGAACAGTTTGGTCTTAAGTCTAGATTTAAAACTGGCTACAGTTGGGGCCTTTTTGATGTCATCCGAAAGTTGATTCCACAGCTGAGCCGCATAGCAGCTAAAAGCTGCTTCACCATGTTTAGTTCTAACAGTAGGTTTTACTAGCAGGTTTTTCACCTGGGACCTGAGAGGACGCGAAGGTGTGTACTGCTGAAGCATGTCTGACGGGTATTTAGGTCCTGCTCCATTTACTGATTTATAAACAAGCAAGAGAGCTTTAAAGTCAATTCTGTGACTTACTGGAAGCCAGTGCAAGGACTTAAGAATTGGAGTAATGTGGTCAGTTCTTTTAGTTTTTGTTGTTCTACTAGTGCAGGTTCTACTAGTGCATGCACTTCTAGTGCATGCATGGCAGATGTGTTTGCAGAGACGACCTTTTCACCTACCTTGCCCTCCATAACTGCCCCGTCCTCAATTACGTTTGGTGTATCAACAAAGGAGAGTTTCCCAAGAGAGAAGTCCAAATCTATGTTTTTGACCTCTGAACGACTGATACCTGAAGACAAAATGAAATATAGACAAGGCACCTTTGGTGGACAAACAGTTTTCAAAAGGGTCGCTTTAGCTTACCTGTTCCTTCTTCAACTACTGTGGCCTTGAATATTAGAATATCCCTCAGTTTTTGGTTCAAGTCTTGCTGTGTAAATGTTGCCATATAGAATACATAACAGCCACAGCCAGACTTGTCCATCTGTGGGCATAAAACAAGCACAGTTACAATTAAACACTCCACAAACCTGCATCATCACAGCCTCAGGAAGTGTTTGTCAGTCTACTTCATAGCTGTCAACATTGAGCGTTGAAAATAAGGGAGATCCCCACGTCTCACCCAAAATACGAGATCAACAACATAGAATTCTTGCTGATAGCAACAGGAAGATCAGACAACAAAACTGCTGCACTAACTAAACAAGGTGTAGAGCTAGGTCTACCGTTACATGGCCTACAGATTGGCATCAAAATCATGCTCACAACAACCACGCTGTTATCTTAAATAGACTAATATCACCAAGTCGCCTTCAAGCAAGCAAAACAATGCTTTGAAAACATCTGCTTCGCTGGAAGGGCAAGGGGGTAGCAACAGGACAACAGTAGGCTACATAGACAGACAGGTGCGGTGGTAGGGCTAATGTTATGAGAGTATTAAAATATTGGATATTTTACGGGGAAAAAAATATTAAGATGGGAAGGCAGTGGGAAAAAAGTTAAAATAGGTCCGAAACCCGGAAAAAACAGGAGGGTTGACAAGTATGGTCTACTTGCAGTGGTGGAATGTAACGAAGTACAAATACTTCGTTACTGTACTTAAGTAAATTTTCCACGTATTTGTACTTTACTTAAGTAAAATTTATAGTGCATACTTTTGACTTTTACTTCGTTACATTTTACAGCAATTATCTGTACTTTTACTCAGCTACATTTCTACAACACCATCGTTCCTTTTTACGATACATTTTATGATCAGTTTTTTTTTTTCTCTCTGACAAACACGTTTGTTTTACCGGGGGGTTGCTACCAAAGATTCTGGAGCGCTACGTGCATTCTTAGAAACATAAGCTTCTAGTCTAGACCAGGCAAAGCGTGAGCTTGTAGCCATCTGCATTCGGTAGGCTATATTCACCAGACCCATGGCTACACTGTACATGCAACTGTGTTCTGTGCCTTTCTCTGTCTGTTATCTGCAGCGTTAGGGCTATCCGCGGATCAGCGAAGTTACAGGCTATGCCCATGCTTCTGTCACACGTCTGATCATTTGCGGCACAAATGAATGGTAGACTATTAATGAACCGGTGGCCGGAAAAAACGTAACATTTTCCAGATTAGGAAATATTCCTTAATTGTGTGTGATTAAATAAAGATGCATAGCCTACAATTGGGGGGTAGTAACGTGAGCGCTCATTCAATGTCTATGCGTCTGCGCAAGTGAAACTGAACTTAATCATAAAGACACCTTTCTCAGCAACTTTTCTGTTCAATCAGCATAATTGGCATTACGATCCACCCGACGTTTCCCTTGTCTACCCCGTTAAACTTCAGGCTCTCCTGTTTTGCTGAATGATATTACTCAGCAGATCACCCTAGTAGATAACCAGAATTACAGTCTCTAGAATTGTAGGTCAGAATGTAAACTTCCTCCACCACTGTCTACTTGGCCCTTTAATCCCTACTGTTATAACTTCATTTTAAATGCCAGAAATGAAATAAATGTGTGGCAAACATAACAAATGTTAATTTATATTTTAATGTTCATTTCGTTAATATCAAAATCAGTCATATTGAGGCAACATTTACAGAAGAGTGAATAACTATGATGTGGAAGTAGATCTTTACCTCCACCAGTTCTTCCCAACATACTGATTGTGTGGGATCAACGTCATCGCCTCCAAATCCTCGGATATCCGTCTCTCGACACAAAGACAGAGTAGCCTTCCCTGGCACAGGCGCCCCAAACGTGTACCTGAGAACAGGGACAACACGGGTTACAAGATCACGGCCTACAAGGTCAACACGGGATACAAGGTCACACAGCACAACGCTTAAAGGCTAAAAGACCACACAATCACAACGCTTAACAGGTGAAAACAACCTCCATCAACTGCAGCTGTACTGCAAGATGGGTGATGGCAGATGACACACATTTGCTTAGATTCAAGAGGACCATAGTCGTTTGGTGACGAAGCTATGTCTCGGTGTATAGAACAAATCGACACCTGGATGTCTCAAATTTTTCTTCAGCTGAACAAAGAAAAAATTGAAGTAATTATATTTGGTAAAAAGGAGGAAAGACTTAGGGTTGCCACTCTCCTTGACACAAAAGGGTTGAAAGCAAAGGGTACGGTTACAAATCTTGGGTGTATTAATTGACAGTGATCTAAATTTCAACAGCCACATGAAAGCGATAGCTAAATCAGCTTTTTACCACCTCAAAAATATTGCCAAACTTAGAGGGCTGATGTCAAAACATGATTTAGAAAAACTCATTCATGCATTTATCTCCAGCAGGGTTGATTACTGCAATGGACTGTTCACAGGCCTTCCTAAAAAGACTATCAAACAGCTTCAGGTGATACAAAAATGCAGCTAGGATTCTAACAAAAACTAAAAAGAACTGGCCACATTACTCCAATTCTTAATTCTGTGACTTACTGGAAGCCAGTGCAGGGACTTGACTTTAAAGCACTACTACTTGTTTCTAAATCAGTAAATGGAGCAGGACCTAAATACCCATCAGACATGCCTCCATGGTCCCAGGTGAAAAACCTGTTAGTAAAACCTACTGTTAGGTTTTTGATATCAAAAAAGGCCCCAACTGTAGCCAGTTTTACTTCAGACCAAACTGTTTCTACATATTTATTCTACCTTGTCGTTTATTACTTTACTTTTTTTCTTATTAATTGTTCTTTATTTTTAAATGATTTTACCTTGTGCGTTTTCTTTTTATTATGATCTTGCCCTTCTATGCTTTTATCAGCTATTCCTGTTTTTGTTTATGTAAAGCACATTGAATGACCGCTGTATGAAATGCGCTATATAAATAAAGTCGACTTGACTTTGACCATGATCGCACAATTTCGTCCGAACACTTCCCCATAGGATGCTCTCGTATTTCCTCGCGTATCGGCGCTGTCGCCTCTCTCCTCCTCTCCTCATTCTCTCCTCCTCTGGTTGCATTTAGATAAATGAGACATCCTCGATGACATCGAGCTTGGAACAATTAGATAAATGAGACGTCCTCGATGACCATAAGCTTTGAACGATTTCCGGGGCACTAGCAGGAGGAGCGAGGAGAGCTTTGAGATGAATGAGATTCTTGAATTTCCCCTGGGGATCAATAAAGTATCTATCTATGTATCTAGATGCAGCCCAAGTCACTCTGTTTGAAGATTTATCCATTTAATGGCCGCTGTACTTCACCGGATCACTTTATTTGAAGATGTTATTGTTGTACTTCACCGGAGTTGCCCAGTTGGGGGCTCGTCGTCACTTTTGTAGTCACGTTGTAGTTCATCTGTAGTCTATGTGGACTTTCATGTCCAGCAGTTTTAATGTGAACTTGGGAATTTGCCAAATCTGCATATCCTTCTTTCACCAGCATCTTACACCATATTTTTAAGCAAACACAGTTGTATTTCAGATTGGTGAGCATATGTTTTAACCTTTGTTGTGGCATCCATGTTTTTCACACATTGACAGCAAAGCACATGAACTTCCTGAGAATGACCCGTCCCCATGTCACTTACTTGGCACATGCTTGCAGTCGGATCTCTGCTGCTCCCACACTCACTGACTCTGGGCTGTTGAGAGTCACGTCAAACTTGGGTAAAACTGAAAGGAGGAAGAGACGCCATGGTAACAAAAAAACTTTATTATCCTAAACGTGCCAGTTGGCTTTCCACTATTCTTAAAACATCCTAAAAAACATACTGACAAACCTATATAGCTATACATATTATATATAAACACAAACAAAGCTCTATAGCGCGTCATCTTGAAGGATTGCTAATCTTACAAGAACAGACTAAAAAGGTTGTAGGCCAAATGTGTAGTGAGGGAAAATGTCAGGGACTCGTCACTTACTGGATTTGGTGGCTGTCCGCCAAGACAATTTTCCAACCCGTCTTCTAAATACATGGATGACTTTATAACAGATATATTCTTGTGCTAAATATACAACCTTTTGTGGAATGTTCATCTGCACATTAATATGAGTGTGGAATGTTCATCTGCACATGAATATGAGTGTGGAATGTGGAATATGAGTGTGGAATGTGGAATATGAGTGTGGAATGTTCATTAATATGAGTGTGGAATGTTCATCTGCACATGAATATGAGTGTGGAATGTTCATGAATATGAGTGTGGAATGTTCATCTGCACATGAATATGAGTGTGGAATGTGGAATATGAGTGTGCAATGTTCATGAATATGAGTGTGGAATGTTCATTAATATGAGTGTGGAATGTTCATTAATATGAGTGTGGAATGTTCATTAATATGAGGGTGGAATGTTCATCTGCACATGAATATGAGTGTGGAATGTGGAATATGAGTGTGCAATGTTCATGAATATGAGTGTGGAATGTGGAATATGAGTGTGGAATGTTCATCAGTTTGGAATGAAAGTGGGACTCTGGAGGAGGACTAGCACGAAGGGACACGCCCACTTTGGGACAAGAAGCCACTAACACACACACACACGTGTCACGCTAGACAACAACAACATACCATATTGTTTCACTTGAAACTGATGAGACCCTGTACCCTGCTCTCCGGTCACAGACAGCATGTAGTAGCCCTGGGTAGCCTCTGGGTTGAGGGCGTGAGACAGCTGCAGCATCTTACGCTCCGACGACACGTTCAGCCACTGGCCAATGGTGTTGCCACGGTGATCCTGAGAACGGCCAACAAGCGACAGAGTTTAATACTCTGATGAAACCGCACATTTTGAGAAAACAGAACTCTAAAACTTGTGCTGCTGTTGCACCAGTTCAATTTCAGTCTACAAGCACTTTTTCCTTAGACTCACACAATATGTATGGTCAAGTTCAAAGGAATTTAATAAAGGATATTTTCAAGTGGAATATGAGATGACTAATGTATTAATCTACAGAATAATTCCGAGGGAGAAACACAGTATGGTGTGGGGGAGTAAACATAAAGGCACGTAAGATAGATAAATATAATTATCATTAGTAAATTAGATAAACATAATATAATTATCATTATCATCACATTGAGGGGCAGCCATGGCCCCACTGGTCAGCACTCTGGACTTGTAACCGGAGGGTTGCCGGTTCGAGCCCCGACCAGTGGGCCGCGGCTGAAGCGCCCTTGAGCAAGGCACCTAACCCTTCACTGCTCCCCGAGCGCCGCCATTGTAGCAGGCAGCTCACTGCGTCGGGATTAGTGTGTGCTTCACTTCACTGTGTGTTCACTGTGTGCCGTTTGTGTTTCACTAATTCACCGATTGGGTTAAATGCAGAGACCAAATTTCCCTCACAGGATTATACATATATAAAACACCGTTATGTACACACCTGAAGTGTCACCAGGCTGTACTGTGGACACAGAAGAGAAATGATTAGTGCTTTTATCTTTATTTAAATGATGATCGTGTTTAAAAACCAACACTATAAAGCACTACAGAGGAGAATATTTGGAATGGATGGTGATTACATAGCAGTGCGTGGAACTGCTCCGAGCTGTCGGCAGTTACAGTTACCATGACCTACCAGTAGAGGGAGCCACAGACATTCAGTTTTTATGTTGAATTACGCCTCAGAGAGAGAGGGCCAAACTCCCCAATATGAGCAAAAAGCACTCAGCTAAGAGATTCAGCCCACACACGTACATTTCTGTTGACTCTGTTTCTGTTCACATGCCAGTTAGGCAGTTATGAGCTTCAGGCAGAGCAGCTTCAAAATCTGCCATTTCTTATTTTAAAGTCAAGAGCAGAACATGGGCAGTATGTGTCAATTAGAATATCAGAAACATGCATATGAGAAATACCCAGAGTTCTGGTTTGCGCCGCCCTAAGTGACTAACAGACACCATTAAGCACCAATGAGAGGCAGAATAAATGTAGGCTTAACATATTTTACATGTGTGCAGGGAAGAACATGCCCCACTGTGAATGGCAGATCATTAATCGTATTAGCGGAGGCGACTAGAATACGCTACTTAATAGATGTATACTAAATCCTGCTATAGGAAGTAAAGTAAATAAAGGCTGCGCGTCATGGAGCTCGTGTTTTTTGTTTTGGATGGGTGCTCAAGTGAGAGGACGCCTACCTCGCTACACAAGTCCCTGAGGGGACGTCTACCTCACTACAGTACAGCTCCTGAGGGGACGTCTATCTCACTACACAAACAGTCAGAAAACTCAGCAGGACTCACCTTCTGCTGAAGGGGAATGAATTCCGTATCCATGGTAACCACTCTGAAATGCACTGCAAGTGAGAATCAGAGTTAGAATCAGACCTTGAACTGGACCATCTGGGTGTTTACAACAACTGACTCTGCGACCACATGCAAGCGTCTATAGGAGGACGTACCTGTTTAGCCTGGGCTGTACATGCAAGCGTCTATTATGACTGGACGTACCCGTTTGGCCTGGGCTGTACATGCAAGCGTCTATTATGACTGGACGTACCCGTTTGGCCTGAGCTGTACATGCAAGCGTCTATAGGAGGACGTACCTGTTTGGCCTGGACTGTATATGGGTTTATCTGTCTGGATGAAGGTCACAGGATCAGGTTTTGGCCTGAACTTCACCCGACTCTCTGAAGTCCAGTGAGATGTACGACCTTGGACCTCTACTTTGATACTCTGCACAGAGTCTTTATTTACCGATGGGGCCTGTTCAACAACAGAGTAAACACAAGATCACTGGCTAACCTAGAGCAGGTAGAGTGACCACAGGCTAACCTACAGCAGGTAGTGACTACAGGCTAACCTACAGCAGGTAGAGTGGCCACTCTACATCTAAGCAGAAGGGGGCAGCACAATCACCTGCTCATTTTACACACACACACAGCTACGTATCTGGAGCTTGAGGAGTGCACGCTGTGGCCCAGTCTACCTGTGCTTGTAGTTGGACCTGCAGGTGTGTATGTACCTGGCCCCTGCCCTGCAGGTGTGGATGTACCTGGCCCGGCTACTGACCTGGAAGTGGACGCAGCGGTGGAAGTCTGTGTCTGACGTCTCCTGGTGCAGCATCTTCTTCTCGTCTCCGGTGGTCAGATATATGGACATGTGCAGAGTCTCGTTAGGACTCTGGAGGCTGGCACACAGTTTGGCTTCGGATGCTGACCTCATCTGGGCAGGGAAGGTCACCAGGAACGACCTACAGAGATGCAATGTGTTTCCCCACACCCCCTCTGAGCATTCGTACAGATTAAATGACCATTAAATGACTAAGGCATCGTTTCCCAACCTTGGGGTCAGGACCCCATGTCGCCTGAAATTCAAATGGGGGTCGGCTGAGTATAAGGCATCTTAAAATGTACTAGCATGTTACATAAGAATATATATTTATAAAAACCTCTTGAAACTAGTATGTACTAGCAACGTAAAAATAAACTTAAGACAGCGCGGATGACATATTTGATTGATGTGCTTAAAAATCAAAGTACCGCTCTCGACTGGATGTTACACCAGAGATGAGATGCGCGCTCATATTGTGATATGGGTCGCCAACATTTTGTGACATCAAAATAGGCTCACCTGCCAAAAAAGGTTGGCAAGCCCAGGACTAAGGGGATGTTTTAATGCCACTCATGCTTGCAAATGAGGAGATAGCACTAGTTCCATGTATACTGCAGGTGTGCTGGGCGGTATACCGGTTCACAGAATACCGGTGTATATTTTCGTTATGATATGAATGTTTAATATACCGCCATACCGGTGCATTTGATTACACAACGTTCGGAACGCTGCACCGCACGACACTGTTTCAGACAGGACCCCTGTTTGTGACCCTTAAGGCTCAATTTCTCCTTAAGGCTTAATTTCTCCTTAAGTAAGGGATTTATTTAAGGGTGTTGCACGGAATACCATAAATGGTTTCCTTAGTTAAGGAAAAACGTTAAGGGATTTCCCGGCACAAAATTTCTATAGTTTCCACAGAGATTGTTCCACAGCTGTAACTATTTGGCTAGTAGGCGATCGGATCATTCATCTCACCTTAAAAATAAAAATGTTCTAGACATGAACTGAACAATACTAGCTGGCTAGTAAAGATCCTGACTGTCATGGTTGGCTAACAAGACATCCACATGAATTCTGTTCTGTTCAGTAGAAAATGCTGAACACCTGATTAGGCATGAAAAAAAAAAATTCCGTCATATACCATGAAACCGTCATATACATTTTTGGTGATACCGCCCAGCACTACACGGAACCCTGTCCGCGTGCCAAAGACTACACATCCCACCTCCAAAAGGGAACCACAAAGCATCCTTTATCTCTCATTTGGTTCCCACTACCCTCCATCTGATAGATGCCCCCACTACCCCCTCCATCTGATAGATGCCCCCACTACCCTCTCCACCTGATAGATGCCCCTTGCTAGCCTCAGCAGGAGGTACAAGAGGTGATCTGTGTGGACAAGGGGTATGTATACTCACGGCTCTGGCGTTGCTGTGTGTGTGTGTGTGTATGTATACTGACGGCTCTGGCGTGGCTGTGTGTGTGTGTGTGTGGGGGGGGGGGGGGGGGGGGTGTATACTCACGGCTCTGGTGTTGCTGTGTGTGTGTGTGTGTGTGTGATATATATATACACACACTTACGGCTCTGCCGTTGCTGTGGAGGAGCAGAGTGTGTAGAGGCAGAGTAGCAGCCCTCCAGCAATCAGGATCCTGGTGAGGGCCATTCTGCGCTGATTCTCTTAACTCAGCCTGATGCTCCTGCTGCTGTGCTGACAAGAGGGAGAGGGAGGCATGATGTCCTCGGTGTGGTGGACTTCAGTCTCCACACAAACAAACATTTCCCCACATTACCATGTAGATAGTATGACCTAGGACCTTTCCTGAGTTCATCAGGGCAACATCAGAGAGCAGCATCACCTTTAAAAGCTGCTCCAGTTCCTTTTTGATCTTGGTGATGAGCGGAGGCTCCTGGTATACGAGGGCCGTGTACAGCAGCACACCATCAACTGAAAATGTAACAGAATTCCACACAGTGTAATCTCATTTGTTTACAGATCAGTTCAGATTCTGCACCTTTCCTTTTCAAGTAGGCCTACTTATCTAGCAGTCATCGGCGGCCATATTGCTTGAGGCAAACACCTAATGGCCCCCTTACACCAAACAACTTTGACAAGATTTGGGAAAGATTCTTGAAAGATTGTAGTCTTTTAACTAATGCCTCCCATTCAAGCTTTATTCAAAAGACTCCACTCTTAAGAATCTTTCCCAAATCTTGTCAAAGTTGTTTGGTGTAAGGAGGCCATTAACCGATCAAATAAATTCACCGGTTTCAAAAAACCCAGAGTCGTGTAGACACTTGCCGTCAATCAGAGACACCCGTTGCTTCTTTATGGAGCTAAATTTGTCTCAATAATATTTGCATACATGTATGCGCAGAGGGGGATCCACAAATATTTCTCAAACTCAAAGATCGTAATTCTTGATTTCGCTTGCAAACTGACAGTTTTATGCGTTTACTAAACAAAGATTATGGAAATTAAACACCACTTATCCATCAAAAAGCTTGTTGTAAAAGGCATAACTTGTTAGATTTAAGAACTAGGTTCGCTAGCTCTGTGTGTTATGAGCAAAGAATCTTTGGTTACGAGTCCCATAGAACAACACTGCCATCTACTGGATTAGACAGTGTCAGCAGGCTACTTGTGGATCTGGGTGGCTTCTCTGCCGCAAAGTTTGTCTCAAAAATACGTGATCCACAAATGCTGATCCACAAATGCGAAAACGAAAACTGTGTGTGCTGGTGATCCACAAATGCAAAATTAGATTTCACAAAGGCAATTTTCAGTTTTACCAATGCCATTTCGTTTACAAATACACATCTACAATTGTGAAAACCAATTTACAAGTTATAAATGATTTTTTTTATTTTTTTTTTATTTGTGGATGTCAAAACACAAATGCAAGTCAAGAAATATTTGTGGATCCCCCTCTGCACATATACAAATATTATTGAGACCAGGGTAGGAATTTCACGGCGGCCACGACGGCCATGGCCGTCGTAGCCCCTTGCATTGGCCGTGAGGCCCCTTTGAAAATCAGAGGTTTACAGGCCACGGTGGCCTTGGTGCCCCCTTCTTTCAATATTCTGCTTTGCGTCCTACTAATAGCGATTTTTATTTAGCCTGTGGCCTGTCAAAATAATCTTGGCATTCACAGCGCAAATTAATTTAGTCTTTTACGCAGTGGAGAAAGTGACAGCGCAAGAAAGAAAGTGCGTCCAAATTCACCCTTTTTCAGTTGAACTACTCGCGACGTAGCCTATTCATCACACAGACATCACAAGTATCACATGAAAGAGCTTTTTCTCACCTTTTAAACAATGTTAGCCGATAATTGCTGTGTTGAACGGTTCGCGAGAAAAGTAAACAATATCATTCAATTTAATCATACATTCTACTGAAGGTTTTGCGTCCCATGATCTCCCTACCCATTCATCTCGGTGGAATACTTTACGAACCCTTCTTTTAACACATGACAAACCATATATCAGAATAAACAGGAGACCTTACCGAACACAAAGGTGTAAAGCAGTCCCCTGTACAGTTAGCCGTTCCAGAGTAATCCAGTTTTGAATTTGCAGTAAAGTTCGACATCCATGGATGTCTCCAAATTTTGGCTTTTGCACTGTTCCACATGATTTAATAACGGGCCAAATACAAAATAAATGTTACAAATATCGCCTAGATATTGGTAAATCAGAGGACAGCTGACTAAGAGTATGTGAAAGTAGCATTAATGATCACAAAATGCTAAGCATGCATCTAGGCTATTTGAGTTTCTTAAAGCTGAGCTGTGCTTAAATTGTTCAATACATGATTTCATAACAGGCCAAATATAAAATAAATGTTATATATAGCCTATATATCTGTAAATATTAGATGATCAGATGATTTACAGTTCTATGTAATATGTCATGTTTCATGTTTTTGTAATGTTTCATACAGTGATGCAGGTCTACTGCAGTGAATAGGCTAAATACAACTTTGATCATTTTTATAGCCTACTACTGTATAGTTAACTTTGGCCTTGGGGCCCTGACATGGGGCCTTTGTGCCCCCCACCAAATATGCCCAACTGAAGGCCAAGTGGCCTTGCCCCCAGAATGGTGAAATTCCAAGCCTGATTGAGACAAATTTAGCTCCATACTTCTTTGGCCTTGATTGTCGCCGCCATATCATGATTATGTTCTGGAGCCAAATGCGTATCTACAGTGGGCATCGCTTTCAAATGACCACTTCATTCGCGCATTACACGGCGTGAAGCTGCGTGAAGCTTTAGTACCACTTTCAGCCACTGTGCGTCGCTCTGCCTGCCGTCCCTTACATAATTGTTGCCGAGAGTAATCCCAGCCTACGAATTCAATAACAAAATAAATCATGCATAATTAAACATTACCTCGATTTAGGCTACTTGGGTGCTTAAGGCTTGACTACACGAAAATCGAAATGTGCCGTCTACATTATTGTCAGTGTTGGGGTTAACGCAACTACGCAAATCAAAACAGTGGTGTGATAATTGAGCCAGTAGAGAAATAACTGTTCAGAATTAATCTGTAGCCTTGGGTAGGCTTCTGCAGAAAACAATGTTGTTGCCGATTTAATACTATCTGGCGACGTTTTTAACAGGCTACGCAATAGAGGCTTAGACAACTATGACCCACGTTTTGGTTTCGTAAATTAATTTGCCCTACTTCTTGACTGCAATGTAGTCAATTGACTGCTTGACATGTCATTTTTATTTTTCTGTACAATAAACAATTACATCTGCTTTATGCCACAGAATTACATTCATATTTGGCTGACTGCAGACGCGCCACTTCCCTCCCCATATTCCAAGATTAAGATAGTATGAAGTGCTTTTTGTATAGGCTACCATCATAAAAAAATAGTTAAAACGAATAGCTATTTGCAATTTGACAAAACACTGGTCCTCTTTTTGCGAATGCGAGGACGATATGAGCCTGTTGCATTTAGTTAGATGTCCGAGTCACGCATAATGTTTGAAAACCACTGGCTCGTAATCACAATAATTTAACACACGACAGTTGGATAACCTACTTCATCATGTCCCCATGGCTACATTTTTGTGAGTAGCATAGAGATCGTTAAAAACAATAAAGTATGGCTCTCCGTTTAGGACATTGAAAACTTATATTTTTAATAGACTACCGTCGAAGATGCTGACTTGCAAAAGCCTCGGGATAACACGTTATCTCCACTATCATCAGTCATGCCCCTTGATCAAAGTGGGGAATGAAATAAAAGTTTGAGAACCACTGGCTTAACAAGTTACCTACAGTCCAGAACACAGAATCTGTTGCAATATTCTGATGATCGGCGATGATATCGGCAAATGTTTGTTTTCCAAAGTAAGAATTTCACTTCACCATGCACCTTCGACAATACCTGGCATCATTACAAACATTATTCTGTGTCCTAAAACTGGCATATTTTATGACATTGTGTCATGTAAGTTCTTTGCAAAATCTAGAGAAATGTGTGAGGTGGTCAGCGGGGGACAATTGAGACACACATTGGATTGGGTTATTACTTGAACATTCCACACTATCCACAGCTGTGGTAGGCCTATCAGGGGCAGGAGGATTACTGTCAGCGCAGGCTTTATATAAAATTCTTCAACAGAAGGCCTCGAATGTTGTCTTGTTTGTGGGGCGCTTTGCTTCGCTTCTGTAATTTCGGCTTCATTGAAAATGAGGGCTTCCCTCAATGACCCTCCGAGAATAAATAAAGGTTGAATGAATGCAGGCTTGCCCAAAATAAAGGCATGTGGTTTGCGCAGCCTACAGTAAATAACAGACCCGCCAGAATGTGCGTTATGATGCTTTTTTACGAGCAAGATGTTTTTGGTACCCTACGCACACTGCATGTTCTTAAATAACAATGATCATCAGTAATATTCGAACATTAATTTGGGTAAATGGGCAAGCGTGACCACCTTGATTGGCTGATTGGCTGATGATTGTAACGCGGGCTGGCGGGCATGATTCCAAACACCTCCCTTACGATGATGAGTGACAGGTCTCAGAATGCGTGCGCTACACAAGGACGGAAGATGATGAATAACTGGGGCCGTAGGCTATTCACAAAGGCTTTTATCTTACTACTAGGAGTAGGCTACTCCTAAATCGCACTTACAGATTTTAGATTGGAGTTTTCTCTTAAAAGTTATTCACAAAGCCTTTCAGACAACTCCTAAACTAGGAGTGAGTCTTCGTGGCTATGGATGACGTCATTACTCATGCACGAGCTTGACTGAAGTGACCACCTTGATTGGCTGACGATTGTAACGCGGGAATTCCCAACACCTCTCTTCCGATGATGACTGACAGGTGACAGGTCGGAGAATGCGTGCGCTACACAAGTAGTGCGAAGGACGGAAGATGATTAATAACTGAATAAAAAGGCCTAGCCTAAATGAATAAAGAGTAAGGCAAAACAGATAGCTTAGTAGCCTAATGAAACATAGGCCTATGGATTGATGCAGTAGCCTACCTTTGCAACATTATTAAATTAATCTGTCACCATATGCCTAGGCTACGTTTGCAAAGAGGAGAACATTTTAATTTGATTCACAATGAAACGTTACATTTCATTTACATGTTAACAATGAGTAGTTTTGGTTGTTGTTGGTGGCGTTATTGCATCCCTTTTATGAATGCAAAATTGTTCCCTCGCGATTGGAAGCTCCTGTTGTGCATAGGCTATTTCAAAACATCGCAACGTAAAATGCCACAAAAAAGCTGTTTATGAATAGGTCTTAGTGAGTTAGGAGTCCTCTCGACTTAAGCTGTCCCAGACTTAGGTGCTACTTTTAGGTCTAAAATGCTTCGTGAATTACTTTTTGTGAAAAAATTAGGAGTCCTGAAGTTAGGAGTGCCACGCCCATTATTTTTAGGAGTTGCTCCTAAATTCGCCAGTTAGGAGCTACTTTTAGCCTTAAAATTCTTTGTGAATACGGCCCCTGAATAAAAAGGCCTAGCCTAAATGAATCAAGGCAAAACAAATAGCCTAGTGGCCCAATGAAACATACGGATTGATGTAGTATCTTTGTAACATTATTAAATTATTCTGTTACTATGCCTACGTTTGCAAAAGAGAACATTTTAATTTGATTCACAATAATGTTACATTTAATGTACATGTTGACAATGATTAGCCTAGTTTTGGTTGTTGTTGGCGGCGTTATTGCATGTTAGTTATGCCTACAATGCAAAATTGCTTCCTCGCGATTGGAAGCTCCTGTAGCTGCATAGGATTTCAAAACAGCAGGTTTGTGAATAGGTCTGTGAGTAAGGAGTCCTCTTGACTTCTTTTAAGCTGTCAGAGGTGGGAAGGTGGGATTTTTTGGGGGATGGGCCGGATTAACTGGGCACAATTGTCTGATGGCCCCCCTTCCCCCCAGCCAACGTGAATCGGGTGGTTATTTAATAGGCCTATCGTGAAGATTTTTCCTGCCATCTAAGGCACGAGCGCATCTGTGAGGCCAAGCCTCACCAAGTAGCTCATTTGTTTACAACTAACATTCCATTTAATTAAACTGCTTTATAGGCTATGCCGAAATAGTTTTCAACATTTTGAATATTAGTGTCGGGTGAATTGAAATGTTCTCAAAGTAGCCTTATGGCTGAAAGCTGCTTGGGACACCACCCCCCCCCCCCCCCCTCCGTCAAGCAATATAACCATACAAACGCGCTTCCTGCACTCATTGTTTCAAAAGGAGTAATTTTGGCTTTGTCAGAACTGAAGAGCTGTGGACGGCACGGCACGGTATGCCCAATGAAAATAAATTAACGCAACGCAACGCAACACAACACAGACCCCGCTTCTCTCGCGTCAGTCACTGACATGAACGAAACACAGAACCCGCTTCTCTCACGGCAGTCACTGACAGTAACCTAGAATAAATGCATGGGGAAAAACACTTCCCCATGACAAAGACATCGTAAAACACTGAAAGTTAATATTTTGTCACTAGCAACATTCATCTTTCCTTTGTCAAATGTATTATGTTCCAAGTACCCTATGCGTAATTCTGCTTCATAAAGTTGAACAAATACATTTGCTTATTTCACAGAAAAATATAAATAGCCAGTCTACAGTGCAGAGTTGGTAAGTTATGGTAGGCCAACTTGCAGTGAACATACAAACAGGGGAAATTATTTCTCTTGCAGCCGAGTAGCCTCAGGTGCGCACGTAGACATAAGGCCGAACATGCAAGCGCCAATGAATCGTGCTTTCGCGACAATCGCGCCGTTAAACTTAAATAGGTTAACATCACTCTAAGTTCGCCTTCAAGCAAAGAAAACGATTATTTGAAGACATCTGTTTCGTTGGAAGGGCAAGGGGTAGCAACAGAGCAACACAGAGACAGGCCCGATGGCAGGGCTGTTATGAGAGTATTAAAATATGGGATATTCTACGCGAAAACATTAAAACGGCAAGACAGCGGGGAAAGTTAAAATACGTGATAAACACGGAAAAAGTTGGCATGCATTGTTTCGGTCCCCGTGCACAGGGATTATTTGTCATACTATTAATCACATATGATTATTTGTGAAATTGTGCAAACAGGCGCAACACATTTGAAAAGGAAGGACTGGTATGCAAGCTCACGGGAAAGATTGATTTAAGAACGTTATCATAAAGTGTGTGGCTGTGGCGCGGGCGGAAGACAATTGGCAGGTCATGTCTTTAACAATTCTGTCGGAGGGTCATTGAACAATTTCTAGCAGGCAAGAGAGGGTCATGCAACTTCCAACTGAAGCACTCAAAATTCCTCCGGTGGCCCCTTCAATAAATAACGATCAGTCACTAGATTGCTGCTGGGCTATAGGTCTTGGTTCTGTTAACAACTCATTGTCAAATGCATAGCCTATCTCGCGGTTGCATCCATTACAAACAAACATGCAATGTGAACGTCTGGGATTGGGGAGAGCACTACATGCTCTACTGAATAAGCACGAAGTCAACCCTTTAAATGAAAAACACTCTTTAATAATCCAAAAAAATAAACCGCTAATGAAGTAAACTTGTGACCATCAAAAATCGTTTATCGCTTGTAACTCCGTGATACCAGGACGTAACAGGAAGGCATTTGGCTGAGCAACGGAGGTTAATATGCTCCATGTTTTGTCCAAATGATGACTGTCTATCATCGTTGCACTCGGAGAAAACCGGAATGTTTCATTCGTCCCCGTTTCAATCATCCCGGTTCTACCTACTCAAAACGCAGATAGAACCTTATTATTCTAAGGTAGCGAAATAGCGTTCAGCATGATTCATGCCCAATTAATTCCCCCTGTTAAAGTGTTCGCCTTTGTAGTTTGGTTTCGTGATAGCCTATGATAAACGGCTTATGGCCAAATATGTGAAAACGTTAAAATACAGTAGGCGATAAACCCGGAAAAAGTTCACAGTGATTCTTTCATAATCACTTTGGAGGGTCATAGAAAAATGTATTGCTGGCGAGGGAGGGTCACGTCTTTTTGGACTAATGCTCCCAAAACTCCTCCGGTAGCCCCTTAAATAAATAACGAACAGTCCCTAATGAAGTAAACTTGTGACCATCAAAAATCGTTTATCGCCTGTAACTCCGTGATAACAGGACGTAACAGGAAGGCATTTGGCTGAGCAACGGAGGTTAATACTCCAAATGATGTCTGTCTATCATCGTTGCACTCGGAGAAAACCAGAATGTTTCATTTGTCCTGCGTCTACGGCTGCAAACGGGATTCACTCGCAGTTAACCAAATATTTCTTTATTAGGGCAGGGCAGGCATATTTCTGGCTATTACATTATTTCTAAACCAGTCTGCTAAAGTCTGTAGTGAAGTCTGTGTAGGGTTTTCCAGGCTCCATTTCTTTTTACGAGACACCCTGCTCACTTGAGCCATCTACCGGTTGTTTGGGTTGTTGCAGCGTCTCACTGGAAAAATACAAATTAAAGTCGCGTGATACCGCATGGACCGCGAGTGAAGCTGGCCAAGTCGAAGCACTGCCCACTGTAGCTTTCTAATATCCATTTTCGCCGCCAGTTCTCAAGGCTACATTGCAGGCACAGATAGCCTACTCAACAATATCCTAGCCTACTTTGCAACAACTAAATAGTTAATGTTTAGGACCAATTAAGTGAAATTGGACAATTTCCCGCGGTACACCTGATCTCTCACGGCACACTGGTTGAAAATCACTGAGTTAGGGGGGGATCATGTAGCCTAGAAATCTAGACGCGCCCCAGCAGGGCTACAATTACATTTGCTGCCAGGGCTAGTCTAGCAACTCTCCGTTGGCTTGTGAGCTCCAGAAATCGAAACTTAATCAGGGCATTGAAATTGTGTATAGAGTCGTTTGGTGGGCTTAACATAATGATTGGTGGCAGAGCTTCAACAGTTTGGCTTGAATTCCCTGCTACTTGAAAACAAATATCCTATTGCGTCCTATTGCTTGCAGAGGGAATTTGAAAGACAACTGATTATTCCGCCCCTCGGACTGAGCACTGCGAACGGTGAGTGCCCAGACCCTACATTTTAATGTGGGTCTGGCTCGCCAGGCTAGGGATCATGGTAAATAAGTTGAATTTTCCCTTGGGGATCAATAAAGTATCTATCTATCTGTCTATCTATCTAAGTGGAGCCTCCAATGTGCTTAATGTAATAAACGTGTGTGTGCTGGTAGTGTAATGTTTGTTCACATTTAAGGAATGAATGCAATCGTGCCAATCGGATCCCTGTCAGCGTGTCGTCAGATATCAATAGCTGCGTGGGATGACTTGGCCTATGATCAATACTTTTGTCCCAAAAAGGACCAGGATTGTAACATAAAGATACACAAAGGACTTGAATGGCTGACTGGTAGTAGCTTACTTTTTAAAGAGTCTGCAGAGATGAAAGTAGCCACAATGGATAAACCGTTGGGTTTTAAATTGTTAAAGCTCGCAAACATAAACTTCTCCATTTGAATCTCCTGGCCCCCACCCCATCTCAACATGTCCGCGAGGTTTTCGGAGGCCTACGAAGGGCAAACTTTACTGCGCAGTCTGAGGACACCGAGTTAACCAGCATGCAGGTAAACGCCTCCACATCGCCCCTCTTGCGCGGCTGAACACAACGCAACAACTTTCCCAAACATTTGGACGGATTTAATGTAAATTATAAAGGAAAGCGCTCGTTTGTGGTCCAGATAAATGAATGTTAATGCGTCTATTCCATCTACATATCACAATTATGAAATCCACAATGTGAATTGTTTTATCAAACTTTTTCCCGAGTGAGTCTGAAGTAGAGGCTTGCTTTACCTGATAGGCTCCAATATCTATGAGGCTGGCGTCGCACCGCGGTAGAGCCTGAAGTTAAACGTGTAGAGTGTCTCACCTGTAGAGAGTGCGGCGTTGGGGAACGGGACCGCGTCTACCACGTGTTCGTCAGTGAGTCTGAAGTAGAGGCTTGCTTTACCTGATAGGCTCCAATATCTATGAGGCTGGCGTCGCACCGCGGTAGAGCCTGAAGTTAAACGTGTAGAGTGTCTCACCTGTAGAGAGTGCGGCGTTGGGGAACGGGACCGCGTCTACCAAGTGTTCGGTGCTGTGTTGCGCCTGCGCCACATTAGATAAACGGTATGTGGGCGTGCTCAGCAACGTCCTTCGCTGCGAGCCTTACTGGCAGTCTGATGTGCAAGAAATGTAGGCCTATTCCCTTCACTTGAGAGTGGACGACTTAATGTAAAATGACATGTGCAGCCATGGGCATTTAATTCAGCGTGTTTGAGTTCTGTGTGTGTGAATGACGAAGAGAAGTCCATGGTGCAGTGCGAAAGTTAGAATAGGCCTATTAGGCCAGTCAATCTAGCCCAAAAAGAAAATTGCAACAGAAATGCCTTATAGTTTTTATTGGTCCTAATACCCTCCTGAATCATATACTAAAAGTCTTCCGCCGAGGATGGAGTGGAACATATTTTTTTTTAATTATTTTTTTAGATTAAAGGCCAAAGTTGTGCTCAACACTCTAATAGGGGGGGGAATAATTTATATCACTATGAAACTTCTCCAGTTGATTAATGACATCATACCAAAGAAAAAATGTATTACAAGTTTTTGAGATTTTATGTTTATATATGCAAATTAACAGCAGCACCTGTACCGTGGTGGAACACAGCAGCTGTTCCGGAGCATAGGGTAGCGTAGGGGGAGTGAATCCAGTAAATGGTGGCAAAGATCTGTTTGACCAACCTTCTACTTGAGTACGTTTTCAACTCACTCCTACAGTGTGTTAGTTAGAACATATTCTCGTCATGGAATGGATACACAGTAAACATACACTCTAACACTACACCTGTTTTGTAATCATTTATCAGTGACACACAACTACACCTGTTTATAATCATTTATCAGTGATACTACACCTGTTTATAATCATTTATCAGTGAGATACTACACCTGTTCAAAATTAGCATCACTGGAACAAAGAACCTACTGAAATACACAAGACACATAAAAACTACACACACACGGCTATCATAAAAAATATAACACACACAAACACAAGGCTTTCCTAAAAATATAACACACACACACACACAAGGCTTTCCTAAAAATATAACACACACACACACACACAAGGCTTTCTTAAAAATATAACACACACACACACACACACAAGACTTTCCTAAAGTATATAACAAACACACACACAAGTCTTTCATAAAGAATATAACACACACAAGGCTTTCTGCCAGAGGCACAGTTTTTGTTTTTATTCAAAGCCAGTGATGTCAGATAAGATTGAACGGGTTGATATGTTGCCCCAAACTAAGATCCCAACCAATCAGGGCTCACTGATCTAAGATCCCAGCCAATCAGGGCTCACTGATCTAAGATCCCAGCCAATCAGGATTCACTGACCAGGACCCAGTAGTTCTGCTGCAGGTGAGTCTCGTGCTGCAGGTGAGTCTCGTGCTGCACACACTTCAGGTGCAGTGAGCTCCATCAGGGGCACACATCATCATCATCATCATCATCATCATCACACACACACACACACATCAGGACATCACCACCATCATCACCGCTGCCGCCATCACACACACACACACACACACACACACACGTCAGGTCATCACCACCATCATCATCACCATCACACACACACACACATATCAGGTCATCACCATCATCATCATCATCACCATCACACACACACATACATACAAACACACACACACACAGACAAACACACACACACACAGACTCATCACCTCTCTTTCTGTTAGAAATACTTTGTGAATGTTGCAGCCCACAGTTTATTACCTTTCACTAATAAACACACACTCTAGAGCGCGGTCAGGGGGTACACGTATAAATCAGCGCTCTGATCGGCCAGTAGGGGGCAGCACTAGAGGGTCAGGGGGTACACGTATAGATCGGCCCTCTGGTCGGCCAGTAGGGGGCAGCACTAGAGGGTCAGGGGGTACACGTATAGATCGGCGCTCTGGTCGGCCAGTAGGGGGCAGCACTAGAGGGTCAGGGGGTACACGTATAGATCGGCGCTCTGGTCGGCCACCACCACGCTGGGTGTGCCCTGGAGCAGGGCGGGGCAGACCCAGTTCACTTTGTCCGTGTGTGTGAAGCTGAGAGCGGGTCCGGTACTCTCCTGTGTCCCTGGGCCTGCCCCACACACACCCGCCTCGGCCCCCTCACACACACCCTCCCCCGCGGCTGCACTCTGTGGGCCTCCTGCATGCTCCTCCCCCAGGGGCGTGGCTGTGGCTGGTGGGCGTCGGCCCTTCGGCCTGATTCTGGCTTTCCTGCGGCTGGCTGGCGGTCGGCTGCTGTTGCTGGCCTTGGCCTCCGGGGGGCGCGCGTGAGCGCTGACGTCCCACAGGGCCACCAGGCCGTCGTTGCCGGCGGAGAGCAGCCAGTAGGGGTGCGGCAGGAAGTGGACGAAGTGGGCCTGCGAGGCGCCCTGGCTGTGGCCCTGTAGCGCCCCCTGGTGGTCCAGATGAGACCCTGTGCCCACGCGCAGCAGGTGCAGACGGCCGTCCTCGGCAGCGCAGGCCAGCAGATCCCCACAGGAGGAGGCGGATGGGCCTGCGGGGGGTTGAACTGGATGGGCAGTGGGCCAGCGGGGGGTTGAACAGCTGACCGGGACGACCCGCCTGTTCCGCCTGCTCATGGGAGTCCTGCAGGTCCACTGCCCACAGCGGCCGAGTCTTCTGCAGGTTCCACAGCAGCACCTGCAACACACACGTTTAGTTGCCATAAAATGGTCACGACGCTGTAGGAATGGCAGCATAGCTACGCCATGGAGTTGACGTAGAAGCATGTTGAGCCCTTAAAGTTTAACACCATGACCTGCACGAGGGGTAAAGGAGTATCTAATAGCAGTAAAGTTTAACACCATGACGTGCACATTAGGAGTATCTAATAGCAGTGAAGTTTAACACCATGACGTGCACATTAGGAGTATCTAATAGCAGTGAAGTTTAACACCATGACGTGCACATTAGGAGTATCTAATAGCAGTAAAGTTTAACACCATGACGTGCACATTAGGAGTATCTAATAGCAGTAAAGTTTAACACCATGACGTGCACATTAGGAGTATCTAATAGCAGTAAAGTTTAACACCATGACGTGCACATTAGGGGCAAAGGTAACACCTGCGCTTACAGATGAAGAGGCTACCAATCATAGCTGACCCTCTCCCAGAGCATCTGTTTACTGTGTGTGCTACTGAGCACGTTTACTGTGTGTGCTATTGAGCACGTTTACTGTGTGTGCTACTGAGCATGTTTACTGTGTGTGCTATTGAGAATGTTTACTGTGTGTGCTATTGAGCATGTTTACTGTGTGCTATTGAGCATCTGTTTACTGTGTGCTATTGAGCATGTTTACTGTATGTGCTACTGAGCATCTGTTTACGGTGTGTGCTATTGAGCATCTGTTTACTGTGTGTGCTATACTGAGCATCTGTTTACTGTGTGTGCTATTGAGCATCTGTTTACTGTGTGTGCTATTGAGCATCTGTTTACTGTGTGTGCTATTGAGCATCTGTTTATACTGTGTGTGCTATTGAGCATCTGTGTACTGTGTGTGCTATTGAGCATGTTTACTGTGTGTGCTATTGAGCATCTGTTTATACTGTGTGCTATTGAGCATCTGTTTATACTGTGTGTGCTATTGAGCATCTGTGTACTGTGTGTGCTATTGAGCATGTTTACTGTGTGTGCTATTGAGCATGTTTACTGTGTGTGCTATTGAGCATCTGTGCTGGCGGGTAGCGGATGAGAACCAAAACGGTTTTGATATTAACACGGGTGACGGGTCGGATCTGGTGCTGAACTTGGCAGGTGTGGGCATGGACCCGTGCAGGACTCTGGAGCAGAGTGACCCGTGCTCTGATCTGCGCAGGCCAATTCTTCTGACCAATGCTAATCATTCGTGTTTGGAGTCGAGTTGAATACAGTTCCTCTGGAGTTGTGGGCATTGAGATGTATTTGTCTGCTGATGTGATGGTTGTATGATGTGATGGTTGTAAGCAAGTAAGTAAGTGTAAGTAAGTCTTTGGGCAACCAGAGAGCATCGGCGACACATACATAAAAAAGATGTCATACAAGCTACAACAATTATAGACCATTTTACATAGACTCACTATACATCGTACATAGTACATGGAACACAGGCATTACCCAAGCACACACACACACACCCTTACCTGCATGTCGAGTCCAGCAGACACCAGGCTTTGCGGTCTTTGCGGTCGGAAGGCGACAGATGAGCAGATGTTTGTGTGTCTGCGCAGCGTGCGGACAACTTTCCCGTTCTGCACCTCCACGATCCTCACGTCGCCCGAGTCGTCACCCGCAGCCAGCATGGTGCCCGTATCGTTGAACGACAGCCCGTTAATCTCAGTGTGTACCTGTAGTGTGTAGTGTGTATGTGTAGTGTGTAGTGTGTACCTGTAGTGTGTAGTGTGCACCTGTAGTGTGTATGTGTAGTGTGCACCTGCAGTGTGTACCTGTAGTGTGTAGTGTGTATGTGTGGTGTGTAGTGTGCACCTGTAGTGCGCAGTGTGTGTGTGTACCTGTAGTGTGTAGTGTGCACCTGTATTGTGTAGTGTGCAACTGTAGTGTGTGTGTGTAGTGTGCACCTGTAGTGTGTAGTGTGTATGTGTAGTGTGTGTGTGTAGTGTGTAGTGTGCACCTGTAGTGTGTAGTGTGTATTGTGTAGTGTGTAGTGTGCACCTGTAGTGTGTAGTGTGTGTGTGTAGTGTGCACCTGTAGTGTGTAGTGTGTATGTGTAGTGTGCACCTTTAGTGTGTAGTGTGTATGTGTAGTGTGCACCTGTAGTGTGTATGTGTAGTGTGTATGTGTAGTGTGCACCTGTAGTGTGTATGTGTAGTGTGTATGTGTAGTGTGCACCTGTAGTGTGTAGTGTGCACCTGTAGTGTGTATCTATAGTGTGTAGGGTGTGTACCTGTAGTGTGTAGTGTGTACCTGTAGTGTGTAGTGTGTAGTGTGTATGTGTAGTGTGTACCTGTAGTGTGTAGTGTGCACCTGTAGTGTGTATGTGTAGTGTGCACGTGTAGTGTGCACCTGTAGTGTGTACCTGTAGTGTGTATGTGTAGTGTGCACCTGTAGTGTGTACCTGTAGTGTGTAGTGTGTATGTGTAGTGTGCACCTGTAGTGCACAGTGTGTGTGTGTACCTGTAGTGTGTAGTGTGCACCTGTATTGTGTAGTGTGCACCTGTAGTGTGTAGTGTGCAACTGTAGTGTGTATGTGTAGTGTGCACCTGTAGTGTGTAGTGTGTATGTGTAGTGTGTGTGTGTGTAGTGTGTAGTGTGCACCTGTAGTGTGTATTGTGTAGTGTGTAGTGTGCACCTGTAGTGTGTAGTGTGTATGTGTAGTGTGCACCTTTAGTGTGTAGTGTGTATGTGTAGTGTGCACCTGTAGTGTGTATGTGTAGTGTGTGTGTGTAGTGTGTAGTGTGCACCTGTAGTGTGTAGTGTGTATTGTGTAGTGTGTATGTGTAGTGTGCACCTTTAGTGTGTAGTGTGTAGTGTGTATGTGTAGTGTGTATGTGTAGTTTAATCTGTATTTATAAAAAAAAATTCTGTGGATTAGATGGAAGTGTTAAAATTATGATCGATAGTCTAATAATGCCATTATTAAGTGAAGAGTACCTGATGACTTGTTCAGGACTTGAAAAAGATTGGGACTTGGACTTGGACTCGACTTGGCTTTGATGAGACTTGGACTTGGACTCGACTTGCCCTTCTCTCTATTCACTTGGGACTTGACTTGGACTTGAGTGCTAAGACTTGGGACTTACTTGTGACTTGCCAAACAGTGACTTGGTCCCACCTCTGGTGCATAGGCTACAGGATTACGGCTGGCGGCGCCACTGACCAAGGCCACAGTAGCCTGTGAACCTCTGATTTTCAAAGGGGAATCACGGCCAATGCAGGGGGCAACTCTTCTCTTCAATTTCCCTTCCAAATTACTTTTTATTGTCTGAAGACATCTATCGCAAGAATCTAACATTCTAAGCAACAGCAAAGCAAATGCAAGCTAACCAAAGTGCAGTCGGTTCTGGTTTTGGAAATCACACACTTGCTGAAAGGTCTCATCTCATGGTTTCTTCATTAATGATGCAGTGGTCTGTAGTGTTGATGAATGCCCTGTGAGCCGGTTCTGGTGAAAAAAATGCTCCTGCGTCTGTTTCATGCTGTTCTAGTTTGGTGGGGAAGGTGGGCGGGGAGGAACGACTGGATTTCGCCTCTAGTCATGAATATTAATGACATGCTAATGAATTCACCTCTGATTGGCTAACAGTACTGTGACGCTTCCTCCAGTGCGTCCTCATCCGATTCTGCCTGTGCTCCATATTCAACTTTACAGTGCTAAAACCTGGCTAAAACTCGAGTCAAAACTGTTGCACAAAATGTCTTCGGAGATACAACTTCATGTGTTTGATCCTAGTATTCGAGTAGGAAGAAGAACCGCTTCCTGATCGTTTGTCGGTGAACGTTGGTTTAATAGAATGGTAACAATTGCCTGTCAGCTTAAAATTTCTCCTAAAAGAGGTAAACGTTTGTGACAATCGTCATCTTGCTTTCAAGTAATAAACAGTTGGAAACGTTTTAAAATAAAGACCTATTTCTTTACACAGTCAAAAGTCTTTGCAATCTTCCTAGTAGATATTTTACTTCATAACACAGGTAAGCACCCTAAATGCAGTTCAGCCACTGACCTAGCCTGCTAATGCTATCGGAATAGCTAGATAGTTATGGTTTGAATTCCATGATACTATCATTGAAAGACCACTTGGTCATAGCCCAATATATATATAGATCTAAATGCAAACACGCCTACCTAGCTATATTTTGCTGGAATTGTACCAGAATGCCTACAGAAGCAGAGAATGTGTGCTGCAAGACTTCTCCGGTAATGAGAACTATGGCTTTGATAGCCTGACATTGGCAGGTTAGCCTACTCTAGTTGTTTTCCGTCACGTATGACAGAAAAAGTAGCCTACTATAGGAATCTTATAGTATTTTGGGACTAAATATTACAGTAATCTTATAGGAACACTATAGTATTTGGACATACTATAAGACTACTATATAGAAAAACTATAGCGGTTACAGGATATTATAGAGTTATTAGTAGTACTTCTACAGTATGTCCCAATTATTCCTATAAGATTACTATAATATTTTGTCCCAAATACTATAAGATTCCTATACTACTTTTTCGTAAGGAGATTGCTCATGTGGTTAGAAAAATGGGCAACACCAGTACCCCTGTTGTCTGTATGACCCTGTACCCAGGATTAGAACCAGTTTGCCTTAGCATAATAATGTACTCCCTTCAAAATGCACTAAACATTCGACTATGACGACTATGGCCCTCTGTGAGACAGAAGATATGAAAGGTAAGATAAACCTTTAGCTTAAAAGGGACAAAAACTGATGAAACTCCTAAAACAAATATACAAAACAGGTCAATTTTCTATAAACAACTTTTTATTATATTTACATACAGCAGTGGTACTCAAAGTGTGGTCCGCAAGCTCTCTCAAGTGTTCCACAAGTAGATGTGGTAAAATATAATAGATGAGTTGTTTGCAATATTGAACCAACTTGTATGTAAATCCAAACAGTTCTGCAACACTGATGTAACCTATGCCAGTTTAAATCATATGAATCCTCCGACACCATAAGCAAGGTGCAAAGACAATAAGCAAGGTGGTTCAGTAAGAAGGCCTATTGTGTAATATACTGTTGAAGTAGGTCTACTGTTTTTTTTTTTTTTGCTAGGTGGTCCATGAAACACTGACAAATAGTAATATTGCAGTCTATTAAAATAATTCAAACACAAAACAAGAACATCCAAACTATGTACAGAATTAACAATGTCCTTTTTTTGCCAGACAATGCAGACATCTGGCCTACAGATCCTTTGTAAGATAGTGCTGGGATTATTTAGGGAAAAAGGCCTGAGTTGTTGTTTCGGCTTGTATTGTCCTGGGGATCCGAAGGGACAACACACAAAACACATTCGTTGGCTGTGATGATTTTATTGCATTGCTCTTTGATTGCGCTGGGCCATAGGTGGAGCCATCAGGTGTTATTGTGGAGATGTCGCTTTCATCCTCCTCCTCCTCTTGATCAACCCGAGGTCTTCTAGCTGGCCTTGGATGAACAGGCTTGATGGCAGTAGAGGTAGCAGGCCCCCATGCCCATGGTGTATCCGAAGTGCTTGTATCAATACTCATACTTTTCATGAAGTATTCTGTTTGGGTTCCTAAAGTAAATAAATGTGTATTACTGTCAAGTTACAATATACTTATAGTACACAGGACATTCACTATCTCACAAAACTGTACTGGCACAATGGAAACAAAAATATTTTAGTGACTGTGGTAAGGTGTATGATGTACTAAGTAGCACACCCACAAGAAGACATTCAGTAATATCAATTCTATCTGTTATGCAATTCATGGGTTTCATCAGGTCCATTTACACAGGTGTATTAATCAAGCACCATGCAGTCTGCATTCATAATCGAGGTGCTTGATTTTATACACCTGTGGAAAGTGACCTGAAGAAACCCATGAATTGACTTTCCAAAACATTGACGAGCACATAAGAACCTGTATTAGCCTACTAGAAAAAGACTTCTAGAAACTAACTAGCACAACAATAAAAGTTAGATCACAAACCTTTGCTTCTAACGTGATGACCTAATGTAGGCTAGAAAGCTGTGTAGCCTGACATGAGGATGTGCTCTGGAAGACATACAAAACACTAAGTAAACAGCAAGTAATCAAACAAAACATCATTGTATGTCAATGTAATAATGGCAAGAAGACAAATTAGACTGAAGTGTAAATACCTGAGCTCTAGTGATAGCAACTTAGCCTAATAGTGCAGGGGTATTTTTGATTTTCCCTGTTTAGACTAGAACAATACCCGTACTTAGTTGAGCATAAAATATTGTTGCTAATATTATTATTTGTGGTTTAACGCTTAGGTTTGAAGATTATAGGTTCAACAAGCTAAATCTCTGGGTAGTGTGGTCAATTTCTTATGAGTGTAGCTACACCAGGCACGTAACTGAAGCATTCCGTTCGCGTTATGTACTGCAACAATTAGCTTCCAATAGGCCTAATCAATGGAAGTAGCTACACCTGGCGTGTTAGTGGCCTGTAGGCTACGTTCGGGAAAATAGACCATTCCTCTAATGGATTTTACCAGAGCCCTTCCTATTAGGCATTCTCTGATTTTACACGTCGCGAACAGAACACTTCAGTTACGTGCCTGGTGTAGCTTCCTGTAATATAGGCTAGCCTAAGCCTAGCTCGTACCCTTTTCATGCATGCTAACGTGAAGAATATGAACATGCTATTTTGTAACAGACGTTAGGTGGAAAAGTTTGTTTGTACTTACAGCCTGTGAGCTGGTGGTCGATCGTCATGACGGTACAGAACCAGGTTTTCAGAACATCAATGCAAAACCACTTTCTAAGGCAGTGAGTGTGGTCGAAATGATTGGAACACAGAACTAATGTTGCACTACTTCGGTGGTGGTGTTCCAACGATAAATCCGAACCATTTCTTCCTCAACTCATGTTTCTAAGGCAAGGCATGCAACATTGATGTGTTATTGCCAGAAATAAAACAGGCACGATTTTTTTTCCGCCATGTTGGCAACTTGCTGTTAGCTCCTACTAGCTGCAGAGAGACAATCCCCTAGCCGCAAAATCTTCCAGTCTTCCTGTAGGCGGTCACAAGCCAAGGTGGGCGAGGCCATGAGTAGTCAGTTTCCCTTCGGCGTCATTGGGAAGGGCTCTTTCTGATTCGCTTGTTTTTCCGTGTATTTTCTTTCATTGGCTAATGCGGGCAATGGGGGTAGAAGATCATTTTCACGTGCAGCATGCATATGCAACTTGGAGTGAGCTATAGTATTTCGAAAGTAACAAGTATTAAACGGTTTCTCAGTGAATGTGACCTTGAAGGCCCACGCATAATAAGGCCTTCGCCTATCACTCCACACGCCCCTGTTGCACGTCACATTACTAGCTGATCCTGCCTTCTGGCTCCCCAAAATGCGGCATAATGTGAACAGATCAGCAGGCCTGCAAATTTTCACCTCGTTTTCAGACACATGTTGCGGCAAAAAGACGTCTCCTCTTCCCGCAAATTTAGCGTGATCTCTGTGTGAAAAGGCCTTTTGTTGAAGCATATCATACAGTGCAAATTCTTCTTGTTTTAGTGTTTAGTTAATAAGAAAGCATTGTCTCTACCTCAATATGAACTGCAAAGGATAGCCTAGGCTATAGGCACATTTTTTTTTTTTTTTGTCGGGTCGGGTCAGGTTCGGGTAGTTAATCAGTGCATATTTTTGAGGGTCGAGTGGGTGCAGATTAACTCTCCTGACAGGTCGGGTGGGTGCGGATGTTAAAAAACCTTAACCGATGCAACACTACTGTTGTGCATATTGTAATGCAGCGTTGAATGGATCAATAGCTTACATAAGGGTACCCCGCACTTTTCAAACCACACTCAAGCTTATGGTTATTGTCCCCACCACTTCTAAAAACAAACTGACGCCCTTGCCAGAGCCTGTCTACGGAGGTGGCACTAACCCTGCGTGAAATCATCATGTTTGATAGGTTGTTAATACATTCTGAAAACATTACTGTTCTGATCAAGGTCATGCAAAATAAAGCTATCGACTCAATACGATTCCTAGTCTGCTTATCATTATCTGTTATTCGTGAAAAAAAAATCTCATCTCGTCATGTTTTTAGTGTCTTCGTTGGCAGTTTCTTTCTTTTTCAAATATCTCAATAACAGCCAACAAACTCGCACAGTCAAACCAAAGTTAAGTCATGTTGAAAAGAGGCTGAACCTTGCAAACGATTTACATTTATAGACCACTGAAACCACGCATGAATCACATGTGAAAATGACCATCAGTTAGGTTGTGACTGGTTGGTTAAGAGCAAGATCTAACGCCCTCCTCCGCCCGCGTACATCGGAACTAGCTCCCGGTTAGCATTAATAATCGTTTACTACTTAAACGGCACCGACAATCAAAAAATCCAGTGGAAACTAGATGGCAGAAGTGTGTAGGCCAGGGGTGGCCAACCAGTCCAGCATGAAGAGCCAAAAAAAAAATTCAACACAACTCAAAAGAGCCGCAAAGATATCTGACACATCACAAATTCCCCATCACTGAATGACTTATTAGCATGAGAAATGCTCCGATGTAACAACTGATAAGATGCCAATGTGACTGTCAAATGTGACCGTGTCTGCTTCTCTGACTGACGTCTATGTATCCTACCTTTACCTTGTACTTGCGAAGGTCAGTGCCTTTGGGAAATGTTCAGGTTTGAAGCTTTATGCATCAGTTAAGTCTGGTATACCAAGTACCAAACTAACGTGTTAACCAAAATAACGTGTTTATGTTAAACCAGAAGGGTTATGCTAGCCTACAAAAAAGATTAATCCTCCCTTTGAATGTCCGTGTTCCTCTTTCTATTTAGGCTACTCTTAGCATCAGGGTTTTCCTGATTGCAACAGTAGCATTACACCTGGCTAAAGAAACAAATGTTTCTGCTTCTTTATGGGCTAGACTTCTATCCATAACATGACAGTAAAATTATTTTAATTTAAATATTGCAGCCTAACTATTGCCAGTACTATCAACTTATGAAAAGTGTTTTCTGATGATACTGCAATTGTGGGGTGTATCAGGAACGGGCAGGAGGAGGAGTACAGGAGCCTGGTGGAGGACTTTGTGCAATGGTGCCAACTCAATCATCTTCAACTTAACACTTCAAAGACCAAGGAGATGGTGGTGGATTTCCGCAGGTCTAAGCCCACTCTGCTACCAGTTCACATTGATGGGGTCAATGTGGAGGTGGTTAGCACCTACAAGTATCTGGGTCTCCACCTGGACAATAAACTGGACTGGTCAGCCAACACTGATGTACTCTACAAGAAAGGGCAGAGCAGGCTGTACTTCCTGAGGAGGCTGCGGTCCTTCAATGTGTGCAGTAAGCTCCTCAGGATGTTCTACCAGTCTGTTGTTGCCAGCGTCCTCTTCTATGCAGTAGTATGCTGGGGTGGAAGCACAAGGAAGAAGGATGTGGGGCGAATTGACAGGCTGGTAAGGAAAGCTGGCTCTGTAGTGGGAGCTGAACTGGAGTGGATCACTTCACTATCTGACAAAAGGACCCTGAACAAACTGATCAACATCTTGGACAATGAGTGTCACCCACTCCACAGCACTATTGTTAAACAGAAGAGCCTGATCAGCTGGAGACTTCGCTCACTGCCTTGCACAACTGACAGACTGAGAAAGTCATTTGTCCCCAGGGCCATTGAACTGTTCAATGCCTCACTTAAGGGAAGAGGAGAGATAGACTTCTCTGCATAGTCTGTCTGCCTCTTCATCCCCTCCATGTTTGGTACCACTGTCTTTATGCCTCACTGTTTGCGTGCTATATTAGCACATTAGCACATATGCATACCCCCCCCCCCCCCCCCTCCATGCCACAGCCGAACTGTGGCCACACTTATACATTTTCTTAAATAGTTAAATATATAGATATATAGACTTTACTTTATTTCTGCATTGTTGCACTGTTGACTTACTCATTTGCACTATCACCATGACCACTATCACCATTGCACTACCACCATGACACTCATTCACACAGAGCACCTTAGAGCACCTTACCATACCTTACTATGCACAGAGAATCACAGGCTCAGTCCCTGCCTCAGTCATTGCAAGCGCCTCTGATTTATTAATCACCACTATGTGGATACTGTTTTTAGAATTTATTTAGATTAAGTGTTAGTATAATTTGTAATTTTGTTATTTGTATTTTAGTATATTTTTATATATTGTATTAAGTGTTAGTATAATTTGTATTTTAGTATATTTAGCATATCCTTTATCTTCTACTGTCCTTACTGCTTAGTTGTGTTTTTATATTATATACTTTAATTACTCTTCTGCTGTTAAAGAATGTGTTTGTGTTGTATGTATGCTGCTGAGACCTTGAATTTCCCCTGGGGATCAATAAAGTATCTATCTATCTATCTGTTTTCATTTACTAGAAATATAGGCTATTTCAAAAAAAAAAAAAACTATAAATCCAAGGAGAAGTGACATCAGTTGAGCAGCCGCGAGCCGCACGAGAGGAGGCAAGGAGCCGCAGGTTGGCCACCCCTGGTGTAGGCCAATCGGCCCACCAGCTTTTTCTACTTTGTCACCTACAGAGTCTGACGGGTACGATCTTTCGAAATGCCATGTTATTTCCCATAGACATTTGACGACCGGAAGTTGGATGGATACGGAAGTTACGGAGGCGGGACTTATTCTGGAGAGGTCTATGGCAAGTGTAGTCACCACCGGCCGGGTGAATAAGGCGAAACTTCCGGTTTCTGAACTGGTTGCAGTTCCTTCTCTGGTTCCACGTGAGGGCGCTCGTCCACAAGTGCAGAATGAATGGAGGTCTATGGAGCTGTACCCCTCAAAATCCACTTTTCTCGGGATATGAAATATTTTTTTTGTTATATTTCAGGGGAGGCAAATAAAATAGGCCTACACACTGTTGACTATTATATTGTTTAAAGTCACTTAATTGTTCTAAAAAGCCTTTCAAACGTGTTAATGATGTCATTCATTAGCACAATGCTAGCGTGTTATGGGCAACAACGACCCAACCTGTAAGAAATAGAAAGGACAAGTACTTTCGACCTATAACCCATGTTGTTGTAAAAACTACAATCAAATCTGAGATTTCTCAAAGACAATCAGGTGAAGGAGACAAATTTGCTGTCTAGCTCCATAGACTCCCATTCATTTTTCACTCATGGCGATCGCCCCCAGTGGAACTCTGGTGGAACTAGATAGATAGATATATAGATAGATACTTTATTGATCCCCAAGGGGAAATTCAAGAAACCAAAATTCGGTACAATGGGACTTAATAGGGAGTGGCCAGGCTCTCCGTAGATGGGCTCTGTTTTAGCCTTAAAATTCTTTGTGAATACGGGCCCTGCTGGACTGAGAAATGAGCTTGCAGGAGTTAATTTGCCTCTGGTGCCAGACACAAAACACAGGGGCACATGGGGAGGAAAAGTCATCTCATCGCCCCCTACTGGTTGCGTTCCTACAGTTTGGCAAAATGAATGGGATTTTTGCTGTCTATGGATTTTCCATAGCTCGTTTTTTTAGAAAAAATATACAGGAACGTCACATATTACCAACCGTCATGTATGTCGACTCCAACCTCTTACGTGTAGGTCACTTAATATTCATTTCTATACAAACCAAGACAGCGGATTCCTAAAAAAACACTAGCACCTACACCATAAGTTTATCTAAATTAGCTATGTACCAAAAATTACATTTTACCGTGACTCGAAGAGCTGTAAAGTGTTGTAAGGCTGCGTACAAATCCACTTGGAGCTCCAGTGGAATTTGAATTGCGACGACGATAATTTGAGCGTATCGAGCGTATCTGTATTTCTACTCAGCGCCCCCTATAGAGCTTATACTGTATTTCTACTCAGCGCCCCCTATAGAGCGTATGCTGTATTTCTTGATGATAATCCCTTTAATGGTTCCGTGTTCTTGCTCATTCTGCTGCTCTATACACTCTTCAGTCCAAATGTGGCACCCGAGGCCTTTATCCAATCACATTCAGCCCTCTGGATAAAGGCCCCAAACCAATCAATCACATTCAGCCCTCTGATTAGTTTGAGTGCCATGTGACCAACAGGCCCCACCTCTCATACCCTTTAGAATGTTCAGGGGACTTCTAGAGATGGAACTGAATAAGAATGTTGTGTCCAGCAGAGGGCCTCAGTAATGTAACTAATGTTGCTACATGAGAATGCTGTGTCCAGCGGAGGGCCTCAGTAATGTAACTAATGTTGCTACATGAGAATGCTGTGTCCAGCTGTGGGTACAGCAGCAAAGCAGTTATTGGATTTCCAACCGAGTCAACCCTGACGAGTCATGGGTGAGGGCCCCAGGATATTCTCTTACAAATAAAGATGTGAACGCACTCATGGGCTCATTAGTATAGAAGGTTAAACATAAAGATCCAGGTTAAAAGGAGTTGTACCAAGTACAATGGGAAGGAGTAGATTTGCTGTTAATGTGTTTCTTCTTAAACCTAGGTACCACAGCTAGAAGAAAATACCAATCACTGCAAACATTGCCAAGTGACGTCAAACCCACTTCTCAGCAGCGTGGCCCACTTGCCCACTTCTCTTCTCAACCACTTCTATTAAGCTCAAGTTGCAAGGCAAATTTAAAATCATAATAAAAACCACCTGTCCGTAGCAGGAGCTGCTACTGATATGTTTTGATACCATCTCAAGTCCCTGATGATCACCGCTTGTGGATATTATGGATCAGGATGCCGTGAAGCCATATATAACAATGTTCCTTGTTTCATAATATTGTTTTCAACCATATTCCTTCATAAAATGACAATGCTGAGCTCTACATCCCTGTTGAAAAAAACCAGCCTGACCAGCTAAAGGTGGTTTGCTGGTTGACCAGCTTGTTAGATAGATACAGTAGATAGAGATAGCTAGATAGATACTTTATTGATCCTCAAGGGGAAATTCAAGACCAGTTAACCAGCTTGTTTGACCACCCTATGATGGTTGACCTGCTAGACCAACAAAACTCTTGCGAAAACATAAATTCGGCTGGTTTTCCCAGCTTATGATGGTAATTCAGCCGGTTTTGTTTGTCGTACCACCTCAAGCTGGTCATTTTAGCTGGTGTTGCTGGTCTATAGTGCTGGTTTAACTGGCCATTCCAGTTTATGTTGGTCATTCTAGCAAACCAGCATGGCCAGCTTGACAGACTGGTCACAAGCATGACCATCTTGCACCAGCTGTATCTCACAAGACAGGCTGGTCACACCAGCATGACCAACTTCCTCAGATGGTCACGCCAGCATATCCAGCTGGTGGCCCAACCAGCAAAGTCCAGCAATAGCTGGAAGAAAACCAGCAAAGACCAGCAGAAGCTGGTTTCTTGCCGTTTTTTTCAGCAGGGATGTACGGTAATACTGTTTTCATTCATATTCTTTCATAAACATATTGTCTTCAACTGACAATCCTCTGAACAGTATGAACATGAGACAAATGCTAGGATTGCAGTATTTATTACAGATATACAATCAAACACATCAGCAAGTTAAAGAGTTGAAATGTCAAAATAATTTCCACTTAATGACCTCTTCCTTCTGCTGTCCCCTGACCTGCACAAGGGGAGGACACACACACACACACACACACACACGTTAAATAGAATATTGGGACCTGTTGTTGTTCTTTAGAGGACTCAGCAGACTAACTGACCTGCACAAGGGGAGGAGTACTCAGCCTCAGCTTGGTCACCTGATTGAGAGAGAGAGATTTCATTGGTCAGGGGCTTACTAGCACTGCTGTATCCATGGCAATGTAATTATACATATATGTAATGCTGGTCTTGGTCTATGGAGTCTTACTGGTCTGGTAGTAGTCATACACCTTGACCCCTGCTGGCTTCAGGTTGGTGACTGGCAAATCCTGTTGGATGGTCAGTTCGTAGTCAACAGGTATATCCTTTCGAACCTGTTTGGAAATCAAAAGAAACACATCACATCAGATGGACAGAGCGCAAGTAGGTGCAGCATGTTTCAGTGAAAACCAGGATTCTTACAGATGGCCTTACCTCTGACAGATACACAAGGATGTGGTCATCTTTCCTGTCAACTCGGTCCACAAACATGCTGCCCTGAAGCTGTTAAAACACAGAACATTATGGATGGTGCACACACACACCAACACAGCGTCCATCAGCAACATTATGGATGGTGCACACAGCCTCCATCAGCAACATTATGGATGGTGCACACACACCAACACAGCTTCCATCAGCAACATTATGGATGGTGCACACACACACACACACACACAGCTTCCATCAGCAACATTATGGATGGTGCACACACACCAACACAGCCTCCATCAGCAACATTATGGATGGTGCACACACACACACACACGCACACCAACACAGCTTCCATCAGCAACATTATGGATGGTGCGCACACACACACACCAACACAGCCTCCATCAGCAACATTATGGATGGTGCGCGCACACACACACACACACACAGCTTCCATCAGCAACATTATGGATGGTGCACACACACACACACGCCCACCAACACAGCTTCCATCAGCAACATTATGGATGGTGCACACACACACAACACAGCCTCCATCAGCAACATTATGGATGGTGCACACAGAGCAACAGATGTAGGAGGGACAACTTACTTTTTCAGCGTCAGCAGTGAAGCCAGATAAGATTTTCACATCTATTATCACCATGTTCGTGCTCTGCAGTGGTCCGTTATATCTGCACAAGAAAGGAGGAATAACTATTAGAACGGATGTGTATCTGCACAAGAAAGGAGGAATAACTATTAGAACGGATGCGGTCAGACTAGTTCAGTCAAAGAGAGCAGAAGCAGGCGCTGCATGGAGCTCCATACTGTACTGTGAAGGCCTGCTGCCCACACACACACACACACACACACACACACACATACTGGACTGTGATGTGGAGGCTGAAGGCCTGTTGCCCATCGGCCTTGTTGCACTGTCCCTCAGTCAGAGGCTTGGCTTGAGTCTTAATGCTCAGGGTTGAATGTTTACTGGGAGTGGGGATGTTGTAGAAGAGAGCGACCTGTTGAAGAGGGCGAGAGATGTGAAGAAATGTCACGGACAGAGTATCCATCATCAATAGTTTAGAAACAAGTTCTTTTCCACTGACCCCCACAGAAGCGCATGCAGAGCCCTTCACGTCCACGCTGTACTTCCCAGGAACGTGGCGCAGCGCCCTCTCCTGGTACAGCAGTGTGTTGTGCTGGTTCACATCAAACTGGTGTGTGTCGCCCCCTGCTGACCGCACGGTCACTGTGCCGGAGCCATGTGGGCTGAAGACCTTGGTGGCATACAGAGCCAGAGCCTGCAGTGCCACCACCGTGTCCTGAGAGAACACACACCCAGCCGTCAGCACACACACACACACACACACACCCAGCAGTCAGCACACACACACAGCAGTCAGCACACACACACACACACACACAGCCGTCAGCACACACACACACACACACAGCAGTCAGCACACACACACACACACACCCAGCCGTCAGCACACACACACACACACACACCCAGCCGTCAGCACACACACACACACACACACACACACACACAAACAGCTTAGAAAGGAAAGGTGTGTGGAGCACCTGTGTGGAAGAGAAGCCTCCATACGGATTCTGCTGCTTCACCAGCCAGTTGACGATCCTGGAAGCATAGCCCAGGTCTGCAGCCGTCAGGGCGGGTTTGGTGAGAACAGCTAACAGCACATAAGCACTCGTCTCCACTGCCAGGGAATCAGCTTGCTCTGATGAGGACTGAGACCAGTGCAGGAGACTCCCTGAGAAGACATGAGCCGTAGGAGATAGACATTCAATTCAAGTTTATTTATATAGCACATTTCATATGCATACACAGACTCCAATGTGCTTTTAGAAAACATTATCAAATAGACATTAAAACACATTAATAGTAAAATAAAAAAATGGTACTAGAAATAAGAATTTCTGATAAAAGTAATAAAAATGAAAGTCGCCACACCAACTTGGAAAGACCTTCAATTTTAACCAAAAGCTGAGGCAAATAAATATGTTTTCAGTCTGTTTTTAAAAGAGTTCACTGATTGGGAAGATTTCAGTTCAGAAGGTAGGGAGTTCCAGAGAGTAGGGGCATAGTGACTAAAAGCACCATGAGCGGAACTAGTATTTATTCTCGGGATTCTCGGGGAGACCTTTGCTTGAGGACCGTAGGCATCTGGCTGGAGTATATGCAGTGATCATATCAGAGATATATGATGGGGCTAAGCCATTCAATGATTTAAAAACAATAAGAAGTATTTTAAAATCAATTCTTTGTTTTACTGGGAGCCAGTGTAGTGATTTTAGTACTGGCGATATGTGATCATATCTTCTCGTTGAAGACATGAGCCGTATGAGATAAACATGAGCCGTATGAGATAAAGACATGAGCCGTAGGAGATAAAGGCAGCAGATGCACGTGTTTGCTCATCTATGTCGGTTCTGGCACACTGCACAACGTGTCCTACCAGCAGAGGTCGCTACGCTGTCCAAGTGTTTCAGCAGCTCAGCTCGGAGGTCTGCTTCCCCAGCGAGGCTGAAGGTGTAGGCCAGCAGAGCGGTGGTGTAGGTGTTGGAGCGGTCACTGGCGGAGGACTTCAGGAACCTCATGGTTTCTTGCTGAAGTAATAAAAATAGATTATTTTTTAAACATTCTGGTCAAAGGTTATATTTCTCATGAGCGGTACAAAAGGGGTATGACTTTCTAGTCATGTTCAGACAGCTATGGAAAAGATAAAGCATCTCAATGAAACCTTTGATAGAGGAGATGGTTTGAGACAGATTTACCTACCGTAACAGTGCTCATATTCAGCTCAAGCATTGATGCAGCGATGTAAGCTGTTATTGTTACATCATCGCTTACACCCCCCTATAAAACAATGAAAAACTCATCAACACTGAAAACGATGGTTACGTATGTAACCGCGGTTCTATGAATTTTGGATTTCCATCACATGCACGTGCAGGTCGAGTGTTTATCAACAAAGTCACTCGTGACATGGGGTGACGCATGACCCCCGTCCCGGTACTTAAGGTGCGCTCACCCCGGAAGTGACCTCTTGGCAATCTTCTCGTTCGCCTTCCGAGTGACTGGCGGTCATCCGAAATTCATAGAACCGCGGTTACATACGTAACAATTATTCTATTTCATTTCTACTGACCGCCAGAGGCGGTGCTTTCAGCACCTGGATGACAAATTCCAACAGGGTCACGAAGAAGATCTACATACCCTTTTAATGGCTTGAGAGGGTGGCTGTGGCTATTGACCCTATAAAACCTTGCAAATGTGCAAGTCGATGCCCATGAGGCCGCCATGCATATGTCGGAAAGTGGGACTCCGCGTAGTACTGACCATGACCCAGCTACACTCAGAGTTGAGTGACCACGAACGCGAGGTGGAACCGGTAAGCCACTATCAGAGTAGGCATAGCTGATGGCCTCCACGATCCACTTGGATAGCCGTTGCTTGGACAAAGCCAGGCCCCGCGCATGTCCAGTGTGGCAGATGAATAATGAATGTGACTGCTGGAGGGCAGCGGTCTGTTCGATATAGGCTTTCAATACTCGGACTGGGCATAGAAGAATGTCACCTTGCCCCGGTTCCTCTCCCTGGGCTGGGGGCTCGAATGCTCCCAGACTGAGCGGCTGGTTAGCATACGTTGCAGAGAAGGTTTTAGGTAAAAATGCCGGGTTCGGCCACAGGGTCACCCCTGTGCCATCGGAAGTCCATTGTAGGCACTCCCGGCTGACAGACAGCGCGTGTAGCTCTCCCACTCTCTTCGCCAATGACATGGCTAGGAGAAAAGCAGTCTTCAAAGACAACCATTTTAATCCCGACCTCCCCAGAGGTTCAAAAGGGTGCCGACAGTGCATTCAGCACCAGCGGCAAGTCCCAGGAAGGTATCATCCTTCTTTGAGGGGGCCTCAGTCGCTGAGCACCCTTGAGAAAACGGGTCACCAGACTATGGGATCCCACTGTAACTCCCTCTACCTTGTTATGCCTAGCTGATATTGCAGCTACATACACCTTGATAGTGGATGCCGCCAGTCCGTCATCAAACCGCGATTGTAGAAAACTGAGGATAGCTCCTGTCCATGTTCTTGGCACCATTGTATAAAAAGCTTCCACCTATTAGCGTAAAGCGCATTAGTGGAAGGTGCCCGTGAGTTGTGGATAGTCTGTACCACTGCAGGGTCACATGCCCCTAGCAGTGGTTCAGGCCCTTCAGAGGCCACACCCAAAGTTGCAATCGTGCTGGGTTCGGATGCCAGATCCGGCCACCCAGCTGAGAGAGGAGGTCTATGCGCACAGGGAGACGCCAAGGCTGTCCGTCCAGTAGGCTGCATAGCACCGGGAACCAGACTCTCCCTGGCCACCTGGGGGCTACAAGCAGCACTTGGTGGCCCTCCCAGAGAATCCTCTCTAGAGTGGGTAGTATGAGCGGGAGTGGGGGGAATGCATATAGGAGCTGCTGGGGCCACCCATGCGGCAGCGCATCCTGGCCCAAGGGGCTTGTTGACTCCCTGAGTGAGAACCAGAGGGGGCAGTGTGTTGTGGCTTGAGAGGCGAAAAGATCCACCTCCGCTCTGCCATATTGGTGCCAGATGGCGTGCACCACTTCTAGGTTCAGCCTCCATTCCCCTGGATCGGGGTGTTGCCTGGACAAGAAGTCCACTGTGACATTCCGTGTGCCTGGGATGTGCATTGCCCTCAGGCTCAATAGCCGAGGGTAGGCCCATGAGAGTAGCTGCTGAATCAGCCTCAGGGATGCTAGAGACCTTGTGCTCCCCTGGTGGTTGATATGGTAAACCACTGACATGTTGTCTGTCCTTATAAGGACATGTCTCCCTGCTAAGACTGGCAGGAAATGCTCGAGAGCAAGAGCGACTGCCTGTAGCTCCAACAAATTTATGTTTTGTTCCCTCTGTCAAGGGTCCCATGTGCCTTGGGCAGTTCTGCACTGCCAAACAGCCCCCCATCCGGCCAGGGATGCGTCGGTCTCTACCACTTCTCTGCGAGAAGGTATGATCCCTAAACGAACCCCGGCAGTCAGGAACGAATGCTTCTTCCATGGCTGTAACCCTTTTAGGCAACTGGTGGTAACGGTCACCAGTCTGTGCCTGTGGTGCTTTGGATGAAACCCTAGCCTGTTCATCCATATTTGGAGAGGCCTCAAAGAAAAGAAGGCCCAGGGGGACTACGGAAGAAGCTGCTGTAAGCATGCCCAACAGCGCCTGGAAGGACCTGAGCGTCAGAGCTCAGCCTCTCCTGAATCACACTATGCAGAGGAGAATCTCGCCTACCCTCCTCTGAGATGGGGTTGCCCTCATTGTCTGCGAGTCCAGTTTCGATTCCAATGAACACCGTCTGCTGGCTGGGGATTAGGGAGCTCTTCCCGAAATTCACAGTTAGCCCTAGCCTGGTGACATGAGCGACTAGCAGGGCTGAGTCCCTTAATGCCTCTGGCTTCTCTGTTCCCAGACAAGGGCAATCATTTAGGTAAAGAAGGATGCGCATACCTCTGCCTTGAAGCGGAGCCAGGGCTGCCGCAGCAAATCTTGTTAAGGTCCGGGGGGCCAGAGAGATTCCGATGGCAGGACCCGGAACTGGTAAGACCTCCCCTCGAAAGCGAAGCGGAGGAATTGCCTGTGGTGAAGTGCAATTGGAATATGAAAATATGCATCTTTCAGGTCTATGGTTGTAAACCAGACGTCTTGCTTGACGCTTTGTAATACCTCTGCTGTGTGAAGCATATGGAATTTGAATACCTTTAGATGGCTGTTCAACAGCCTTAGATCCAGTATGGGGCGAAGTCCACCCCCCTTCTTTGGAATTAAAAAATATGTGTATAGAACCCACAGTCTTGTGATGGTGACCCTAGTTGCTGGAGGGCCCCCTTTTCCAGGAGGGCCCGAACCTCCTGGCGTAGGGCCAGAGCCTTGCCCTGGTCCTTCAGTCATTTTGACCCCTTGAAACCTCGGCGGTCGGTGCTTGAACTGGATGGTGTACCCTTTTGACAGGGTTGACACTACCCCAGGGGTCTGCTGTATTCACTTCCCAGTAATTGAGCTGTTCTCTGGTGAAACGTCCGACCGCCGGCCTGTAGACGTCACTGTCTACCTCCTCGCCCCCTCCTATTCCGAAAGGGGCAATATTCAGGCGTGCGCCGTTCCCTGTGAGGGTTGGTTCTCAGCAGGCCGGCGAAACCGCTCTGGCCTTGTTGACCCCTGTGCAAAGGTCCGCCTTATTGGCTGAAGAGTATCACCCGCCGTAGCGGGCCTCTGTCCCCGAACGGATACACGGCGCAGGCTAGCAAACTGCTGCCTGGTTTGCGTTACCTGTAGGCTGCGTTCGAGCGTTTGCTGTGCGGCAGGCCCAAAGAGTTGTCCAGGAACCACCGTGAGACAACAAAGGGCTTTCCTGCAGGGCTCAGACAATGGTGACTGAGCCAGCCATATCTGTCGCCGTGTCAGGGTCAGGGACGACATTAGTCTCCCCAGTTCCCTTGTCATGTACCCAAATGCTTTCAGTGAGGCCTCACTCAGCACTTCTGCCGACTGGTCTGCTCCAGAGGACTGGAGGGTCTGTGACAGGGACAGTATAAGGTGCGACATTGAGTTGCCTATGCGCGCAACCCGCGCCGGTGAGTCATAGCTCTTCCCAATAAGCTCGTCAGTCAGGCGACACTGTGGCCGGGGACAACGTGCATCTGGCCTTAATGCCTCATCAGGTGAAAGGATAAGGGCGGCAAGTGCCGGCCCTATAAACGGCATGCGGTCCAGCCCATGACTGGCTGCATCCTGCATACTAGCCAGGGTTCTGCAGTCGCTGGGGAGATGGGAGAAACGTCTGGGGTCAGCCCAGCATCTCTGTAACTCCTCAATGAAAGGAGCTGAAGGAGGCACGCTAAAAGATGCAGTAGAAGGGGCCTACCTGCGCTGGTGCTGCATCTAAGCCCAGGCGTGCCAGCGCTATCTTCACAGCGGGTTTGATCGCTGATGTGTGGCTAGCAACTGAGCCCTTCTGTGAGCTGTGTCCAGAAGCATCCTGGGTGTACGAGCCATAAGACTCTACATCTCCCAGATCATCCGCCCACTCATCAACCGTCGATGTGCTCTCTATCAGAGCCTCGGAGAGCCCATCCTCCTCTCGGGCACCCCCAGCTGGGGACAGCACAGGGGGCTGCTCTGATGAAGACCTTGAAGCGGCTGCTGCGTGATCGCCAGCAGGCTGTGCTCCCCTTGTAGATTAAGGAGCATCGCTTTAATCTGAGTGAACTCCGAAGCCATGTCTTCTACCTTCTGGTTTAAAGGATCTGGCGTAGGGAGTTTAAGCCTCCTCTTAGCAGAGGCCTCCCGTGTGTCTGCTCTGCGTTTCTGCTTTTGGGGATCCCATGCGGCTCCTTGCAGGGGGTGGTTGGGAGTTTAACCCCCATTCTAGTTGGGCTAGCCTAGCAGTCCTTGCAGCTACGCTCAGGCAACTGCAATTCATGCAAGCCTGGTCTGTCAAACCCTGCCTTAAGTGTTCCATGCCCAGACAGCTTGGACACTTATCGTGGCCATCCTCCAGTTCATCAGGGAGGCTAATCAAACGCAACAAATCAGGGAGGCTATCAAACGCAGTAGGCTAAACAAATATGCGCAAATAAGGAGCGAACACGCGCTCACCTCGCCACCTTAGTTTAGAAATAAGAAACAGAAGAGAGCGTTTGAAAACGCGAACAAACAATCTCATAAACGTGAAATTAGCACTTCCAATACAAAAGCGGAATTCGCTTGAATTCTAACTCACTTAGGAAGATGTTGCGGAAAACACAAGATCCGTCATTAACTCAAGAAGCCCGCGAGACCGCGAAAGCATTTCAATAAACAAAAATGTATTTAAGGCACCCTGAATCGCTAGAAGGCGAAAAAAACACCCAAACGATTCCACATAGGCCTAGTTGCCACAGTAGAGCGAGCTCACTCGTAACGGTATTAATAAAGAAAAGTGTACTTACCGATCATAATAGAAAGTCACGTAGACAAATCGCAGTCTTATAAGAGGGCGAGAAAATCGCAGCTCCAACTGTACGGTTTGAAAAGATTCCAGCGTTCGTCCACGAAAATATGCCAACACTCTAAACAACCTGCTTCCACACGAGAAGATTTCAAGAGGTCACTTCCGGGGTGAGCACACCTTAAGTACCAGGACGGGGTCATGCGTCACCCCATGTCACGAGTGGCTTTGTTGATATAAACACTCGACCTGCACGTGCATGTGATTGAAATCCAGGTGCTGAAAGCAGTAGAAATGAAATAGAATTCAGCATCCAGTATCATACAGGTCAGACCTTCATTCTGTTGTTGAAGAGTTTCCCCTGCATATTGAAAACACCATCTGGTCGAAGGTTTCCTCCAAGCCAAGTGCTCGCATCCGTTATAACTTTTGGATCAATGTAGACAAAGGACTTTGCTTTTCCAAACGACCTCAACACAAATGCAGTGAGCCTGGGAGAAGAGATGGACACAACGCTGAGTTTGCTTCTGTCCAGAGGTAAGAGCTGTGGTCTAAGGTTAGGAGCATTGTATGCAAGTCATTTTCATTTCTATAGCACATTACATTCCAAAGTGCTTCACAGTTAAAAAAGACAGAGTTTAAAAGATGATTCAAGCATCAACTACAGCCGACACCTCCAGACAAAAACCAAAACGAGAGAAACAGACATATAAATATACAGACAAAATACAAGTGGCATCAAATCCATAGTTCCACAGGCTCAGTGGCTGTTAAAAGCAAGTCTGAAGAGATGTTTTTTTTTAAAAAAAAATTTAGATATTATATAATACATTTTTTTTAAATATATTTTTGGTCTTTTTATGCGTTTAATGATAGGACGGTGGAGAGTGACAGGAAGTGAATGGGAGAGAGAGTCGGGGTGGGATCCGGAAAGGACCACGAGGCGGGAATCGGACCCGGGCCGCCGCCGTACGGTGCAGGTGCCCCAGCTGGGGCTGAAGAGATGGGTTTTTAGTAGGGATTTAAAAACAGTCACAGGTGATGCCGATTAGAGTTCCGGTGGTAAGCTGTTCCAGAGGCGTTGCATGGATACTGAAAGCACTAATCTAATATTACTATTACTAATATAATACTAAGCAATTTAAAGCAATTCTAAGCAATATTACTATTACTAATATAATACTAAGCAATAATCTACAAGCCAAATTGTCACCTTAGAAAACGTAAATCCCAAAGATCTAAGAGCAACGGCAATGTCACTCATAGAACATTTATTGTAAAAGATAATGCAACACCGACAGTGCAACAAGGAACAAGCTTGGTAATGTCAATACACATAAACCTAAAACTAAAAGGATCAGTGGGATTAATTGCCTAAATAACACAGGTTTAGCATCCAAGTTATACTTCAGCCTTAGGCTACTTGATATGAAGCATATTCAAATTGCTCACGTTTTTGCTCTCCGTAACACTCATGTTTCCGCAAAATTCCACACCATCTTAAATTCCAAAATCAATGTTTACTCACTGGAACCACCACATGGATGTTCTTGCTCTACATTATTAGTATCTAGTTGTTTTGTAGGAATAGTACGCTTGTACAGTAGGCCCTAGGCTATGACATTCAGTTTCCTTTCTAAAATATTTAGCAACTCCATCCCTAACGAACTTACTATGGCCAATATCTTTGAAATGTAACGGTCTTGGTTTCATTCCGAAGACATGAAATCTAGGGATGTCCCGATCCGATATTTGGATCGGATCGGCCGCCGATATTAGCAAAAAATATGGGATCGGCCCGATCCGGACTCCCGATACAGTTTGTTTTCAAAACTCCGGTCCGTGTTTTCCAGCGCACCGATGTAGGTAATCCATTCCAGTTTTTCAGCTTTTCCCCCCAAATCCGGTCCGCGTTTTTCAGCACACCTAGCGACCTGTCCAGCATCCCACTTGTCTGTGCATGTCCAACTAAGAATTTAAAGTTATCGAGCAAACATTTCATGTCAGTTGAATTAATATAGCCTAAATGTTAACCGCGACCGCGAGTGTCCGCGAGACCCTCTTACTATTAAGGCTCTTATGCATGTTGCTGCTGACAACATTCGTTAGACAGGCAAAGCTATCTCCGCGATTTAAGATTGTTGTGTAATGTATAGGCACAGCACGCACTTTAATTTTCCTATTAAAGTCTAACAAACGCATTTCATTTCAAAAAGCAACCTGGTCAATCGCTAACAACTAAGTGCACCTAGGCCTACAACTCTACACATCCAAAAGGGCAGAAGCTTCCAGTAGGCCATCATAACTTTTTTTACCGTTTAGTCTGTGCATCAGCGCAGCCTACGACGATGTGAATTAGTGGCAGCTGTTGTCGCGGTAAACTTAAGCTCCTGTCTCTAAATAGTGTAGATAGGCCTACTTGCTATGTTGCTTGATTTTCTGTAATAAAAAATGTAGCCTAGGTTACTTCAGCAAACACAGACCAGTTGTGGCATCAGTTTCGCTTTTAAAACGCAACAGTGAGAGGCTTTTTAGCGCAGTCTCACTTATCATTGATGAGCACAGGAGCAGGCTGACACCTGAGCATGTTGAAATGATCACCTTTGTGAAGAAGAATCTCCCCATCATGCTCAGACTGCAGCCAGGGCAAACAGTAGAAATTGGAGTATGGAGATGGAGCAGTAAAGTGTGGAGGAGATAGCAATACTGTAGAAGGCGTGACAGTTATTTGGGTTGTTATAGCCAATGCAGTGTGTGTGGTAATTTGACTATTTTCTACTCAGGTTTTGTGTGTGTTGCTTTTATATGTAATTTTATATTGTTTACAATATTGTTTACACTGATGGCTTTTTTAAGCCTTGGTTTACACTCTTGAGCAGAGCACTGATGCCAATTCAGTTTGTGTGGTTAATTGACTATTTATTATTTTGTATTTATTTAACCCTGTTAAGAATAAACAGGTCAGCTTCTCATTACCAACCACTGTGGATTATTCAAACTAACCTAATTAAGTTGGCTAGTTGTTCTTAAGAGTAAAACCCTTTTCAACATGAGCATAACAACAAAATAAGTAAATATCTTTAATCTTTAATACATGCTTGGATCGGCCGGTATCGATATCGGCCGATGCTAAAAGCTACAATATTGGTATCGGATCGGAAGTGCAAAAAGCTGGATCGGCACATCCCTAATGAAATCTGGGTGAATTTGGGCCTCAGACTCTTGGTGTGAGCGGAATCGGAGCGGAACAGAGGGGCTGCTCCGGCCTCCAAATTAAAAAGCGCTCCAACAAAACTCCATCCGCTGCGCTCCTTGCTTTGGCTCGGCAGCTCTGCGTGGGATGCAGATCCTAGTGGTCGTTATTGAGTGGAAAAGTTCAGCATGTTTGTGACATAACCGGGAGCACGCTCATTTAGTGATTTAAAAACAGTCAATGCCACTTTATACTGGATTGTAAATTTAACAGGAAGCCAGTGCAGTACTGGAGTGATGTGTTCCCGTTTCCTTGTCCTGGTAAGCAGTCTAGCGGTTGCGTTTTGTACCAACTCTTGCAAGAGATGATTCATCAACTCCAGTATAAAGGGCAATACAATAATTACAAGGCGATTACAATACTGTCAATCTTAAAAGTGGCGCTTCGGTCCTAATTATGCTTTTAAATGAAAGTTTGACTCGGGTACATTCACAAGACGACCCTAGGTTGCATTTTGGTGAGTTACGCTTTAATGCAGAAACACAATTAGCTTTAAAGCACCTGTTCAGTGCAGAGATCGGGGAGAGGATGCATTTGAGGCCGTAGAGGGGGAGGACCTCCTTGAGTGGCACTGTGATGTTTTAGTAGCCATGTGTTGAATCATGGGAAACGGCGCATTAAACGTTACCGATTTGTGGTCAGAGAATGCAGTATCTATTACATCAACCATGTCCAGATTAAAAGCATGTGATAGAACAACATCAAGAGTCTTGTGGTCTACAGGTGTCTTACTTTGTGAACCAGGATGGACTCACCATGTGTTTCCATCTCCTGTTCCAAACGTGCTGTATGCTCCATTAGGATGCTTATAGTTCAGCTGCCTCTGGTATCCTGTTGATTAGAACCATATTACTCATTATTATGTTCCAAATCACCAGCCACTGTATTAGGCACATGTGTTCAACTGCTCATTAACAGATATCTATTCAGCCCATCACATGGCAGCAACTCAATGCATTTAGGCATGTAGACGTGATCGAGAGCACTGCTAAAGATCAGGGGCGTGTCCAGGGGTGTGGCCACAGGGAGGCACTGCTTCAAAAGAATGAAGTTGGCTTTAATAATATCAAATCAATAAAATAATCAATTATCAACAAATTTGATATAGAGGTAAACAGTGAAGAATACGAAATGTGACACATGGTCATAATATATTTCTAGAGAGCTTTGTCTTCTGTCATACTTTGGATGTTGTAGGTATTGTTGTACCATGTAGTGTGTGTGTGTGTGTGTGTGTGTGTCCATACTTTTGACTGGTAGATATAAGTATGTATACTCTTTTGATCCCGTGAGGTAGTGGTAGTGTATGCTATAAAGAATTAAGGCAATTCTGAAGGCAAAAGGGGTTCAACCCGGTGCTACAAAGGTAAATGGGAAATAGTCATTAGTCATGCCTACCACACAGAACTCAAAAGTTAGAGGTGCCATCTTGTTCAGGGGTTTACTATCCAGGATGGATACATAATAATGAACATAGACATGTGCCCTCTACTGCCCTCTACTGTCAAAAGGAAGAGAACATCTCACCGCTTTTGAGGAAGTTGGTGGCCTTCTCCTTAATGTCTGCAGTGAGCTGGCCAGTGTTCTGCAGGTACTGCAGAATGTAGATATTTGGGGAGAGGACGGCCATATTTTGCTCCCCACAACCATAAGGCATCTGCAGGAGGCTGTCGATGTTCTTCAGAGCACGACCTAAGATGTCTCCTGCAGGAGGCATGGAGTGTTGGACAAACATGGTTAGGGTTTCAGCAGTCAGTCAGCCAATGTAAGGCTCTGCTGTGCATATGAAGCGTGTGTTGTATGTGACTGTTGGTACCTAGCACAGACACAGAGGCTCTGGCTGATCCCTTAACTACATCCCCTGGGAGTGTCAGCTCCACCTCCTCCGTCAGGGCGCCCCCTGTGGACACAACATGGAACTGAGTTGGGGGCCAAGCAGGCCAATGGCCAGTGGTCTAATATGAATAAAGGTCTGGGCAAAATACATGGACATAACAGTGCATGCAAGAATAGCATCAGGTTCCTTTTAACACAAGAATCTATTAATACATTCCATAGAGTATGCATAAGGACAACACGTGAACTATAGACACAGAAGATTGGAGCTCACCCTTTGGACATAAGAGCCAGCTGAAACTTCTTGCCTTCTCGGTTCCTTCCGCCTTACAAAAGAGAAGTTACAGATGTTAGAAGTGTGATTTTAGCTCTAGAGGTTCTTGTGCAGGACTACTGGCATGCCTACCTTGACCTTGAGGGAGCGAGTGACTGCGTCTACGCGGCCTCTCTCTGGGACGGTCACCACTTCATTGCCACACAGAGTCCGAGACGGCTCAGCGGCCGCACTCACAGTCACGCTCATCTCTCCTGCAGGCAAGTTTCCCCAGGTCAGCTTCAGCAGTGTCCACTACTACAGTGTCTCTACGCTCTCAGCATTACTCACAGAGTACAGAGGGTCCCAGTGTCTAATAAAGTTACCCACTTTCCTTTAACTCTCTCAGCGTTACTCACCGAGTACAGAGGGCACTAGCGTCCATTTGAAGGTTTTTCTCCCATCTGCACACAGACAGGAGGAGTACTGGCCATCAGAGGAGGGGGTCAGAGTGAAGTCTGATGAAGGGGTTGGAGTCACTGTGACCTACCAGAGAGGGACTCGTTTAACACACACACACACGAGATGCAACGGTACACAGTATTTTACAGAGCCATACATACACACATATACCGTGTGTGTGTGTGTGTGTATATATGTGTGTGTATATATACACACACACACACACACACACACACACACACACACAAAAATAAAGAGTTCAGACGACTCAAATCATGGGCACCATGTTTCATACCAACGTCGGATGATTCTACAATGTAACCCTGTGGGGCGAATACGGTATGTTGAAATAAAAAGCTAGAGAGGGAATCGAGTTTTTCACACACACACACACACACACAGCTAATTAAGTAATTCAATCAGAACACACTTTGGCTACCAGAAAGTTCAAAGTCCTTATGCTCAGAGCATGATCTGTTGCTATACCATGATGCACTTGGGCAGGTAGTTGAAAAATGTTGCAATATCATGATGCACTTGGGCAGGTAGTTGAAAACTGTTGCAATACCATGATGCACTGGGGCAGGTAGTTGAAAACTGTTGTAATACCATGATGCACTTGGGCAGGTAGTTGAAAACTGTTGCTTTGAGCTCAAAGGTCTCTCCACGGATGATGGAGTAGGGCAGGGAGAGCTCGAGGAAGAAGGGCTGGAACACTGTGAGCTGAACTGGTGGGGCCAGACCGAAGCCCTGGGGGGACAGGCAGAACGCCTCCATCTCCCAGGTGGTGATGGTGTCAGGGACAGTGAGAGGGACTTGTGTTTCTCCAGACCCCCTGTGAAGAGCAACGTTAGAGCAACGTTAGAGCAACGTTAGAGCAACGTTAGAGCAACGGTGATGGGGCTGGATATGGGGAGCTGGTTATGGGGCTGGAGACTAGTGCTGGAAACAGGATCCCTGATTCTACATGGCCACTTACCCGACCTCTGCCAGGTCCCAGATCCACGTCTCAGGGAAGATTGTACGAACAGTCACACCAACACTTTCCGGCACTGGAGCATCTGGTGCAGCATTTCCAGCAACTCCAAAGGCCACCTTGCGATACGGATACCCTATCAAGCAGAAACAAACTCGTACAACATGTGCAGTATGCAGTATGCAGTACCTGCCCTCTCTGCTCCCCCCCCCCCCCCAGTCTCTCCCCCTCCCCCCCCACGTCAGGGCACCGGTGCACATCACGATTAACCCCCCATGTCAGCAGCAGAGGCTTGAGGTGATAGTCTGCCTGCATCTGTGGACATGAAAGGTAGAGTGCCCATACCTACTGACGCTGACCAAATCCTTTACATGTTGTTTAATGACAGACAGACACACAGACAGCATTAAGGTATTAAAATGGGGTTCACAGATTTAGAAAATGTCCCTCGACATTGGAAACTTTAAATGTCCCTCGAATGTCCCTTGTTAAATGGTGAATTTGTGTTTGCGCCTAAACAATTACTGCTGACATAAAGGTAAGAATTTCGTAAGAGATCTGATCCCATTGATATTGAAGGCAGTGAATGTGCCATATCTCTCTCTGACGCTACGCTGATCTGAAGGCAGTGAATGTGCCATATCTCTCTGTGATGCTACGCTGATCTGAAGGCAGTGAATGTGCCATATCTCTCTCTCTGTGACGCTACGCTGATCTGAAGGCAGTGAATGTGCCATATCTCTCTCTCTGTGACGCTACGCGATCTGGAAATAAGGTGCTACTACTGCCATCCACAGCAAACTGCTCTCTGCTTTAGACTGGTAGGTATAACATCTTCTGCTTTATAAATGGCTTGGAGGCCTTCGGAGAGGCTTGGGAGCCATTGTTATTGCTATGGCGATGGCATTGACACAGGACTGTAGTGTTAATTAGAGCAATCAGAGGCCTTGGTCAATGGTCAGGTCTACAAACACCAAGTAAATTGAGCCTCATTGTTAAATTAGGTTACAGTGTCTCAATTCAAGGTCTACAGTGTGTTTCATGTTTAAGTGCTCTTACCGAATCCCTTGTGGTACGTCTCCCCCCGGTACAGTAAGCAGTCTGGTGTCCGCAAAACCAGGTTAGTTACAGCCTTCAGCCCCAACCTCTAAAACAGACACAGATGCAGATAGACTCCTCCTTCACAGATATTATGGACATTAGGATATGGACTTATTCTGTGTTCAAGTGCTTATTTTTCAGACCTGGAAAGCTGCAAAGGCATCAGTTGCAGAGAGTCCCGGAGGATAGTACAAAGATCGCCGCGGTCTCACTTTCAGACACTCTACTGGATCTTCAACTTCATAATCCACAAATGAGTCCATCGGCGGGAACAGATCAAAAACCTAGAGGGGAAGAGGAACGCATCATCACCCCCCTCCTCCCCATCACCCCCCCCTCTTCAGGAATCACCACCCCCCCCCCCCCCTCCCTCTCTCCAGGCATCATCCCCCCCCCCCCCCCCCCCTCCTCCTCCTCCTCTCTTCAGGCAGTAATGGGCAGTAATACATATGAGCGTCAGAGGCCCAGTCCCCTCTGGGTCAGATCTATGTCGTCATGGTGCTGGTAACCTTGTCAGCGTTCAGGCGTTTCCCAGGTTCCAGGATGAAGATGCTCTGATCCACAGCGCTGAGGCCGCAGAGAGAGCCAGGCTGGGCGGACAGCTGCAGGGAGCTCTTCTCTCCAGGAACCGCTTTAGGGGGGAAGAACTGCACCGACACCTGTGTACACAACAGCATATTATCAACCAATCACAGAGCAGCAGAGGAGGACAAAGACAACTTTCCACTACCTTGATCTAGCGTGCTACCATGACATGCTCTACTGTGCTACCATGACAACAACATGCTGTAGTGTGCTCCCATTACACCATTGCACTGTAGTGTGCTACCATGACAACATGCTGTAGTGTGTTCCATGACAACCATCATGCTGTAGTGCACTACCATGACAACATGCTGTAGTGTGCTACCATGACAATATCATGCTGTAGTGTGGTACCTTGTTTATGAAGCACTTCTCCGTTGAGAAGGTTTTGCTGTCAGCCAGAACCGTCTCACTGGGTAAGACACAGTAGGCCAGGACCTGCACTGAGGGGGCCATCTCAGCACTGACGGACAACTGGAAGGAAACCTCACCCAGAGTTACTGGTGGAGAACCCTTCACTGAAGCTTCAGCAAAACCATGATGAACAATCTGTCCTCTTGATAAAACCTGCAACAAACAAGGAAACCTAATGACAAAGTATTCAAATGACTTTAGATGTCTGTAATGGAACCTGTATTCCACATACCATATAAATGACATCCACAGAGTCTGCGTTGAAAGTCTCCCCAGTGAAGGTGTACTTAATGGTGATGGGTACGTCTTTGCCACACTGAAGAGCATCATCTATTTTGTCATCTATTATGGCCAGAGAGCTGGAGGACGCCGAGTCTGGAGATGCTGTTCTTAATCTGGACACAGACTTTGATGCCGAGTCATAGTATGGGGTGTTATATGGTCTGTATGTGTTGGTGTCTGTAGTTAGGCTGGCCTGGAAAGGAAGAGGCATTAGAGATGAGAAAGGAGGAATGCCTGGATCTTCCACAAAGCACCGTCACAACTACACTAGCACTAGCTTGTGTACAATATACACATGACACACTCACACAAAGATTCAACTACACTAGCAGTAGCTTGTGTAGAATATACGCATCACGCACTCACACGCAGAGACTCAAATATACTAGCATTAGCTTGTGCACAATCTATACACAACACGTTCACATAGACACTAGACGTAGCTTTTCTGCAGTGCATTCACTGATTTTTCCAGAAGACTCTAGTGACCAGCTTACAAAGAGCTCAAAGTCCCCTGGGAAAGGAGCTGTGTTGAGAGAGAACTGGGCCACTCCAACGGAGTCTGTGGTCAGGTTCAGCAGAAGTTCTGCATTCCATCTCGGACCTTTGAACAGATGGACCATCCTCCCAGCGATGCCAGTGTCATTGTAATGGGTCGCTTTGATCTGCAGAGAAAGTAGTAGTAACACTTTATTTGTCCCAGAAGGGCAATTATTTTGCATGCAAGGTTAGTCAAGTCAAGTCAAGTTTATTTATATAGCGCATTTCATACACAGAGGTCATTCAATGTGCTTTACATAAACAAAACCAAACAATAATAACAAATAAAAGCATAGAAGGGCAATATAGTCAAAGAATAGTTAAAAGGTAAAGATCATAATAAAAAGAAAACATAAAACACAAGGTAAAATAATTTAAAAATAAAGGATAATTAGTAAGCAAAAAACAAAGGCAAAAGTAGTAAAAAAAAAGTAATAAAAGATAAAGTAGAATAATTATCAAGGCAGATTCAGAATTTGTAACTTGGCACAGTTAGCAGAAAGCATCTGAGAACAGTTTGGTCTTAAGTCTAGATTTAAAACTGGCTACAGTTGGGGCCTTTTTGATGTCATCCGAAAGTTGATTCCACAGCTGAGCCGCATAGCAGCTAAAAGCTGCTTCACCATGTTTAGTTCTAACAGTAGGTTTTACTAGCAGGTTTTTCACCTGGGACCTGAGAGGACGCGAAGGTGTGTACTGCTGAAGCATGTCTGACGGGTATTTAGGTCCTGCTCCATTTACTGATTTATAAACAAGCAATAGAGCTTTAAAGTCAATTCTGTGACTCACTGGAAGCCAGTGCAAGGACTTAAGAATTGGAGTAATGTGGTCAGTTCTTTTAGTTTTTGTTGTTCTACTAGTGCAGGTTCTACTAGTGCATGCACTTCTAGTGCATGCATGGCAGATGTGTTTGCAGAGACGACCTTTTCACCTACCTTGCCCTCCATAACTGCCCCGTCCTCAATTACGTTTGGTGTATCAACAAAGGAGAGTTTCCCAAGAGAGAAGTCCAAATCTATGTTTTTGACCTCTGAACGACTGATACCTGAAGACAAAATGAAATATAGACAAGGCACCTTTGGTGGACAAACAGTTTTCAAAAGGGTCCCTTTAGCTTACCTGTTCCTTCTTCAACTACTGTGGCCTTGAATATTAGAATATCCCTCAGTTTTTGGTTCAAGTCTTGCTGTGTAAATGTTGCCATATAGAATACATAACAGCCACAGCCAGACTTGTCCATCTGTGGGCATAAAACAAGCACAGTTACAATTAAACACTCCACAAACCTGCATCATCACAGCCTCAGGAAGTGTTTGTCAGTCTACTTCATAGCTGTCAACATTGAGCGTTGAAAATAAGGGAGATCCCCACGTCTCACCCAAAATACGAGATCAACAACATAGAATTCTTGCTGATAGCAACAGGAAGATCAGACAACAAAACTGCTGCACTAACTAAACAAGGTGTAGAGCTAGGTCTACCGTTACATGGCCTACAGATTGGCATCAAAATCATGCTCACAACAACCACGCTGTTATCTTAAATAGACTAATATCACCAAGTCGCCTTCAAGCAAGCAAAACAATGCTTTGAAAACATCTGCTTCGCTGGAAGGGCAAGGGGGTAGCAACAGGACAACAGTAGGCTACATAGACAGACAGGTGCGGTGGTAGGGCTAATGTTATGAGAGTATTAAAATATGGGATATTTTACGGGGAAAAAAATATTAAGATGGGAAGGCAGTGGGAAAAAAGTTAAAATAGGTCCGAAACCCGGAAAAAACAGGAGGGTTGACAAGTATGGTCTACTTGCAGTGGTGGAATGTAACGAAGTACAAATACTTCGTTACTGTACTTAAGTAAATTTTCCACGTATTTGTACTTTACTTAAGTAAAATTTATAGTGCATACTTTTGACTTTTACTTCGTTACATTTTACAGCAATTATCTGTACTTTTACTCAGCTACATTTCTACAACACCATCGTTCCTTTTTACGATACATTTTATGATCAGTTTTTTTTTTTCTCTCTGACAAACACGTTTGTTTTACCGGGGGGTTGCTACCAAAGATTCTGGAGCGCTACGTGCATTCTTAGAAACATAAGCTTCTAGTCTAGACCAGGCAAAGCGTGAGCTTGTAGCCATCTGCATTCGGTAGGCTATATTCACCAGACCCATGGCTACACTGTACATGCAACTGTGTTCTGTGCCTTTCTCTGTCTGTTATCTGCAGCGTTAGGGCTATCCGCGGATCAGCGAAGTTACAGGCTATGCCCATGCTTCTGTCACACGTCTGATCATTTGCGGCACAAATGAATGGTAGACTATTAATGAACCGGTGGCCGGAAAAAACGTAACATTTTCCAGATTAGGAAATATTCCTTAATTGTGTGTGATTAAATAAAGATGCATAGCCTACAATTGGGGGGTAGTAACGTGAGCGCTCATTCAATGTCTATGCGTCTGCGCAAGTGAAACTGAACTTAATCATAAAGACACCTTTCTCAGCAACTTTTCTGTTCAATCAGCATAATTGGCATTACGATCCACCCGACGTTTCCCTTGTCTACCCCGTTAAACTTCAGGCTCTCCTGTTTTGCTGAATGATATTACTCAGCAGATCACCCTAGTAGATAACCAGAATTACAGTCTCTAGAATTGTAGGTCAGAATGTAAACTTCCTCCACCACTGTCTACTTGGCCCTTTAATCCCTACTGTTATAACTTCATTTTAAATGCCAGAAATGAAATAAATGTGTGGCAAACATAACAAATGTTAATTTATATTTTAATGTTCATTTCGTTAATATCAAAATCAGTCATATTGAGGCAACATTTACAGAAGAGTGAATAACTATGATGTGGAAGTAGATCTTTACCTCCACCAGTTCTTCCCAACATACTGATTGTGTGGGATCAACGTCATCGCCTCCAAATCCTCGGATATCCGTCTCTCGACACAAAGACAGAGTAGCCTTCCCTGGCACAGGCGCCCCAAACGTGTACCTGAGAACAGGGACAACACGGGTTACAAGATCACGGCCTACAAGGTCAACACGGGATACAAGGTCACACAGCACAACGCTTAAAGGCTAAAAGACCACACAATCACAACGCTTAACAGGTGAAAACAACCTCCATCAACTGCAGCTGTACTGCAAGATGGGTGATGGCAGATGACACACATTTGCTTAGATTCAAGAGGACCATAGTCGTTTGGTGACGAAGCTATGTCTCGGTGTATAGAACAAATCGACACCTGGATGTCTCAAATTTTTCTTCAGCTGAACAAAGAAAAAATTGAAGTAATTATATTTGGTAAAAAGGAGGAAAGACTTAGGGTTGCCACTCTCCTTGACACAAAAGGGTTGAAAGCAAAGGGTACGGTTACAAATCTTGGGTGTATTAATTGACAGTGATCTAAATTTCAACAGCCACATGAAAGCGATAGCTAAATCAGCTTTTTACCACCTCAAAAATATTGCCAAACTTAGAGGGCTGATGTCAAAACATGATTTAGAAAAACTCATTCATGCATTTATCTCCAGCAGGGTTGATTACTGCAATGGACTGTTCACAGGCCTTCCTAAAAAGACTATCAAACAGCTTCAGGTGATACAAAAATGCAGCTAGGATTCTAACAAAAACTAAAAAGAACTGGCCACATTACTCCAATTCTTAATTCTGTGACTTACTGGAAGCCAGTGCAGGGACTTGACTTTAAAGCACTACTACTTGTTTCTAAATCAGTAAATGGAGCAGGACCTAAATACCCATCAGACATGCCTCCATGGTCCCAGGTGAAAAACCTGTTAGTAAAACCTACTGTTGGGTTTTTGATATCAAAAAAGGCCCCAACTGTAGCCAGTTTTACTTCAGACCAAACTGTTTCTACATATTTATTCTACCTTGTCGTTTATTACTTTACTTTTTTTCTTATTAATTGTTCTTTATTTTTAAATGATTTTACCTTGTGCGTTTTCTTTTTATTATGATCTTGCCCTTCTATGCTTTTATCAGCTATTCCTGTTTTTGTTTATGTAAAGCACATTGAATGACCGCTGTATGAAATGCGCTATATAAATAAAGTCGACTTGACTTTGACCATGATCGCACAATTTCGTCCGAACACTTCCCCATAGGATGCTCTCGTATTTCCTCGCGTATCGGCGCTGTCGCCTCTCTCCTCCTCTCCTCATTCTCTCCTCCTCTGGTTGCATTTAGATAAATGAGACATCCTCGATGACATCGAGCTTGGAACAATTAGATAAATGAGACGTCCTCGATGACCATAAGCTTTGAACGATTTCCGGGGCACTAGCAGGAGGAGCGAGGAGAGCTTTGAGATGAATGAGATTCTTGAATTTCCCCTGGGGATCAATAAAGTATCTATCTATGTATCTAGATGCAGCCCAAGTCACTCTGTTTGAAGATTTATCCATTTAATGGCCGCTGTACTTCACCGGATCACTTTATTTGAAGATGTTATTGTTGTACTTCACCGGAGTTGCCCAGTTGGGGGCTCGTCGTCACTTTTGTAGTCACGTTGTAGTTCATCTGTAGTCTATGTGGACTTTCATGTCCAGCAGTTTTAATGTGAACTTGGGAATTTGCCATTTTTGTCACTTGAAATCTGCATATCCTTCTTTCACCAGCATCTTACACCATATTTTTAAGCAAACACAGTTGTATTTCAGATTGGTGAGCATATGTTTTAACCTTTGTTGTGGCATCCATGTTTTTCACACATTGACAGCAAAGCACATGAACTTCCTGAGAATGACCCGTCCCCATGTCACTTACTTGGCACATGCTTGCAGTCGGATCTCTGCTGCTCCCACACTCACTGACTCTGGGCTGTTGAGAGTCACGTCAAACTTGGGTAAAACTGAAAGGAGGAAGAGACGCCATGGTAACAAAAAAACTTTATTATCCTAAACGTGCCAGTTGGCTTTCCACTATTCTTAAAACATCCTAAAAAACATACTGACAAACCTATATAGCTATACATATTATATATAAACACAAACAAAGCTGTATAGCGCGTCATCTTGAAGGATTGCTAATCTTACAAGAACAGACTAAAAAGGTTGTAGGCCAAATGTGTAGTGAGGGAAAATGTCAGGGACTCGTCACTTACTGGATTTGGTGGCTGTCCGCCAAGACAATTTTCCAACCCGTCTTCTAAATACATGGATGACTTTATAACAGATATATTCTTGTGCTAAATATACAACCTTTTGTGGAATGTTCATCTGCACATTAATATGAGTGTGGAATGTTCATCTGCACATGAATATGAGTGTGGAATGTGGAATATGAGTGTGGAATGTTCATGAATATGAGTGTGGAATGTTCATGAATATGAGTGTGGAATGTTCATGAATATGAGTGTGGAATGTTCATCTGCACATGAATATGAGTGTGGAATGTTCATGAATATGAGTGTGGAATGTTCATCTGCACATGAATATGAGTGTGGAATGTGGAATATGAGTGTGCAATGTTCATGAATATGAGTGTGGAATGTTCATTAATATGAGTGTGGAATGTTCATTAATATGAGTGTGGAATGTTCATTAATATGAGTGTGGAATGTTCATTAATATGAGTGTGGAATGTTCATCTGCACATGAATATGAGTGTGGAATGTGGAATATGAGTGTGCAATGTTCATGAATATGAGTGTGGAATGTGGAATATGAGTGTGGAATGTTCATCAGTTTGGAATGAAAGTGGGACTCTGGAGGAGGACTAGCACGAAGGGACACGCCCACTTTGGGACAAGAAGCCACTAACACACACACACACACACACGTGTCACGCTAGACAACAACAACATACCATATTGTTTCACTTGAAACTGATGAGACCCTGTACCCTGCTCTCCGGTCACAGACAGCATGTAGTAGCCCTGGGTAGCCTCTGGGTTGAGGGCGTGAGACAGCTGCAGCATCTTACGCTCCGACGACACGTTCAGCCACTGGCCAATGGTGTTGCCACGGTGATCCTGAGAACGGCCAACAAGCGACAGAGTTTAATACTCTGATGAAACCGCACATTTTGAGAAAACAGAACTCTAAAACTTGTGCTGCTGTTGCACCAGTTCAATTTCAGTCTACAAGCACTTTTTCCTTAGACTCACACAATATGTATGGTCAAGTTCAAAGGAATTTAATAAAGGATATTTTCAAGTGGAATATGAGATGACTAATGTATTAATCTACAGAATAATTCCGAGGGAGAAACACAGTATGGTGTGGGGGAGTAAACATAAAGGCACGTAAGATAGATAAATATAATTATCATTAGTAAATTAGATAAACATAATATAATTATCATTATCATCACATTGAGGGGCAGCCATGGCCCCACTGGTCAGCACTCTGGACTTGTAACCGGAGGGTTGCCGGTTCGAGCCCCGACCAGTGGGCCGCGGCTGAAGCGCCCTTGAGCAAGGCACCTAACCCTTCACTGCTCCCCGAGCGCCGCCATTGTAGCAGGCAGCTCACTGCGTCGGGATTAGTGTGTGCTTCACTTCACTGTGTGTTCACTGTGTGCCGTTTGTGTTTCACTAATTCACCGATTGGGTTAAATGCAGAGACCAAATTTCCCTCACAGGATTATACATATATAAAACACCGTTATGTACACACCTGAAGTGTCACCAGGCTGTACTGTGGAGACAGAAGAGAAATTATTAGTGCTTTTATCTTTATTTAAATGATGATCGTGTTTAAAAACCAACACTATAAAGCACTACAGAGGAGAATATTTGGAATGGATGGTGATTACATAGCAGTGCGTGGAACTGCTCCGAGCTGTCGGCAGTTACAGTTACCATGACCTACCAGTAGAGGGAGCCACAGACATTCAGTTTTTATGTTGAATTACGCCTCAGAGAGAGAGGGCCAAACTCCCCAATATGAGCAAAAAGCACTCAGCTAAGAGATTCAGCCCACACACGTACATTTCTGTTGACTCTGTTTCTGTTCACATGCCAGTTAGGCAGTTATGAGCTTCAGGCAGAGCAGCTTCAAAATCTGCCATTTCTTATTTTAAAGTCAAGAGCAGAACATGGGCAGTATGTGTCAATTAGAATATCAGAAACATGCATATGAGAAATACCCAGAGTTCTGGTTTGCGCCGCCCTAAGTGACTAACAGACACCATTAAGCACCAATGAGAGGCAGAATAAATGTAGGCTTAACATATTTTACATGTGTGCAGGGAAGAACATGCCCCACTGTGAATGGCAGATCATTAATCGTATTAGCGGAGGCGACTAGAATACGCTACTTAATAGATGTATACTAAATCCTGCTATAGGAAGTAAAGTAAATAAAGGCTGCGCGTCATGGAGCTCGTGTTTTTTGTTTTGGATGGGTGCTCAAGTGAGAGGACGCCTACCTCGCTACACAAGTCCCTGAGGGGACGTCTACCTCACTACAGTACAGCTCCTGAGGGGACGTCTATCTCACTACACAAACAGTCAGAAAACTCAGCAGGACTCACCTTCTGCTGAAGGGGAATGAATTCCGTATCCATGGTAACCACTCTGAAATGCACTGCAAGTGAGAATCAGAGTTAGAATCAGACCTTGAACTGGACCATCTGGGTGTTTACAACAACTGACTCTGCGACCACATGCAAGCGTCTATAGGAGGACGTACCTGTTTAGCCTGGGCTGTACATGCAAGCGTCTATTATGACTGGACGTACCCGTTTGGCCTGGGCTGTACATGCAAGCGTCTATTATGACTGGACGTACCCGTTTGGCCTGAGCTGTACATGCAAGCGTCTATAGGAGGACGTACCTGTTTGGCCTGGACTGTATATGGGTTTATCTGTCTGGATGAAGGTCACAGGATCAGGTTTTGGCCTGAACTTCACCCGACTCTCTGAAGTCCAGTGAGATGTACGACCTTGGACCTCTACTTTGATACTCTGCACAGAGTCTTTATTTACCGATGGGGCCTGTTCAACAACAGAGTAAACACAAGATCACTGGCTAACCTAGAGCAGGTAGAGTGACCACAGGCTAACCTACAGCAGGTAGTGACCACAATCACAGGCTAACCTAGAGCAGGTAGAGTGACCACAGGCTAACCTACAGCAGGTAGTGACCACAATCACAGGCTAACCTACAGCAGGTAGTGACTACAGGCTAACCTACAGCAGGTAGAGTGGCCACTCTACATCTAAGCAGAAGGGGGCAGCACAATCACCTGCTCATTTTACACACACACACAGCTACGTATCTGGAGCTTGAGGAGTGCACGCTGTGGCCCAGTCTACCTGTGCTTGTAGTTGGACCTGCAGGTGTGTATGTACCTGGCCCCTGCCCTGCAGGTGTGGATGTACCTGGCCCGGCTACTGACCTGGAAGTGGACGCAGCGGTGGAAGTCTGTGTCTGACGTCTCCTGGTGCAGCATCTTCTTCTCGTCTCCGGTGGTCAGATATATGGACATGTGCAGAGTCTCGTTAGGACTCTGGAGGCTGGCACACAGTTTGGCTTCGGATGCTGACCTCATCTGGGCAGGGAAGGTCACCAGGAACGACCTACAGAGATGCAATGTGTTTCCCCACACCCCCTCTGAGCATTCGTACAGATTAAATGACCATTAAATGACTAAGGCATCGTTTCCCAACCTTGGGGTCAGGACCCCATGTCGCCTGAAATTCAAATGGGGGTCGGCTGAGTATAAGGCATCTTAAAATGTACTAGCATGTTACATAAGAATATATATTTATAAAAACCTCTTGAAACTAGTATGTACTAGCAACGTAAAAATAAACTTAAGACAGCGCGGATGACATATTTGATTGATGTGCTTAAAAATCAAAGTACCGCTCTCGACTGGATGTTACACCAGAGATGAGATGCGCGCTCATATTGTGATATGGGTCGCCAACATTTTGTGACATCAAAATCAAAAAATCAAAGACTGAACTGCTGGTCATCCCAGCTAAACCTACCATACACCACGACATCAACATCAAATTTGACTCCCTGTCTGTTTCACCGACCAGGACTGCAAGAAATCTAGGAGTTGTTCTTGACAACCAACTAAACTTCTCGGATCATGTTGCCTCAGTCGCCCGGTCATGCCGTTTTGCACTCTACAACATACGGAAAATCAGGACTTACTTGACTCAAGATGCTACCCAACTTCTGGTTCAGGCAATAGTCATCTCACGACTCGACTACTGCAATGCCCTCCTGACAGGTCTCCCAGCCTGCGCAGTGAAACCACTTCAGATGATCCAGAACGCGGCGGCGCGCCTGGTCTACAACCAACCCAAAAGGGCACATGTTACCCCGCTGCTCATCCAGCTACACTGGCTACCTATGGCGGCCCGCATCAAATTCAAGTCTCTAACGCTTGCCTAC